>NW_026530189.1:567500-630839 GCF_027887155.1 Malaclemys terrapin pileata | reverse complement strand
TCCCACCCGGCGCAGCAGGATAACCTCGTGCGGGGGCACCTCCCACTGGTAGCCCGAGTCCCGGTAGCCCAAGGCCTTCTGCAATGGGGGCGAAGGGGGGGGGAAAGAGGGCAGTGGGGGGGCTCGTCCCGTTCCCTCCCCCAACACACCCCAGCCCGGCCGGCCTCTGCCCAGCCTGGGGGGGATTCCTCAGCCAAACGCCGCCACCAGCCCCGGACCCAGCCTCAGTTTCCCCTGGTGCAGATCCCCGGCTTCCTCGGAGCCCCGCTTCATGGGAAGGCCTCTGGGCTGCCCCCCACCCCGCAGTTGTCTCTTCTCCAGACCCCACCCTCCCCGTGGAGTGCCCCGGAGCAGGATGGGTACTGTCCGCGCCCCCCCCCCCCCCCACACCCCCCCGACACGACCGGCCTTTCTCGCCCCTGCCCCTCATCGGTGGCGTGAAGGACTCAGGGGGCAGGGGATGGAGTTGGGGGCACAGGTTCAGGAGTGGGGGGGGGTCACGTCAGGAGCCGTGGGGACGGGGGTCAGAGATAGCAGATGGGGGGAGGCAGGAGACGGGGGTCCGATGTGGGAGAGGGGGAGGGGAGTACAAGGCTGGGGGAGTAGGGCAGGATTGGGGGGCTTGGGGGAAGGGCATGAGGGAGGGACAGGGTGTCGTGGGGGGAAGGGACACTGAGGGGGGCAGACATCCCCCTTAGCCACCTCCCCCAACTCACCACCTTCTTCTTGTCCTCGGCCGACGACGCTGACCCCTTCCGCTCCTTGGGGGGCTGCGGGGGCGACTTGGAGGGGGCCTCGCGGCGCCCGGGAGGCTCCTGGGCAGGGCTGGGATCTGGGGGAAACCCTTCCCCCCCGGCTGGCGCTGGGCAGAGAGAGTGGAGTGAGCCGGGGACCCCAGAGCAGCCCCCCGCGCCCCACTCAGCCCCCACCCCCCCCGAGCCCCCACCCGCCCCCGGCAGCACCATGCCCCCCTCCTGGCCCCCTGCAGCACTACGCCCCTCCACCGAACCCCCCGCAGCACAGCGCCCCCTGAACCCCCACCCGCCCCCAGCAGCACCGTGCCCCCCACCTCCCCCTGCAGCACAGCGCCCCCAAATCTCTGGGGTTCTCACCGTCTGTGATGAAGCTCATGGCTGCGATCTGAAAAAGGGGGGAAGAGCTCAGAGACCCTGAGAGGAAACGCGCCCGCCAGGGTCTGTCTGTCTGTGGCAGCAGGCATCCGTCTGTCCGCGGGTCCCCGTCTCCGCGCCCCCCAATTCCTGGCCCCTTCCCCCAGCCCCCCCGCTGCCCACACTCGCTGGCCCCCCTTGGGCCCTGGGCCCCATCCCCCCCCCCCCGTGAGCCAGCCAGTCCCTGCCCTGGGGCAGACGGGAGCCGGCACCCCCCAGAGGGGCCAGGCCCCGGGCCCCATTCCCTGCCCTGCCGGGCTCTCACCTGCCGGGCGGCGGCGTCCCCGGGGTCGGCCGTGCTCACCATGTGCACGTTGGGGGTGGAGGTGGAGCGGTGGCGCTGGAGGGGCTGTCCCCCGCCGGGGGGGTCCGGGAAGCTGAAGGCGTCGGGGCTCAGGCACTGCTGGTGGGAGCTGGTGGGGGGCGTGGGGGGGCACAGGCAGACGAGAGCCGGGTCAGCAGCTCCCTTCCCCTCTCTGCGCCCAAGGGACCGACCTCCCGGAGTCCCTCGCTCTTGGGCAGGGGGGGGGCCCAGCCCCTTCCTCCTCCCCTCCCCGACCGATCTCCTCCTCCCTGAATCGGGGGCCGCAGGGTCCCGGCCGTGGTCACCCCCAGAGCTCCCCCGGGACCCCGTCAGCCCTTTGCCGTGGCCCCGCAAAGCTCCTTCAGGGTCGCTGCCCCCCAGCCCATCAGCCCACCCCCTTCGCGCCCAGGCATCCAGGTTTCCACGGAAACGCATGACACCAGATTGCTTCCTGCCGCCCCGTTTACACAGCCCCTGCCCCCGGTCGCTCTGGATCGGTGACCCGGCCTCTGTGTCAGTCCCCCCCACCCCCCCACAATCTTTGTCCCCTCCGGAAACTTCTTGGGGTGGGACTGGGGGGCGCCCGTACCTGATGGGCTGCAGCGTTAGGGGGGCCAGGCCGGGCCGGGCCGAGGGGGAATCCTGCCCCTGCACGTCGGGGTAGGGGTCGTGGCTGTAAATCCTGCGGAGGGGGGGGGGAGAGAGAGAGAATGTGGGGTTCAGATGCCCCTCACTCCCGACCCGCAGCCCCTGCCCCCCCAGCCCTGCCGGTGCCCCTCACTCCCGACCTGCAGCCCCCTGCCCCCCCCAGCCCTGCCGGTGCCCCTCACTCCCGACCCGCAGCCCCTGCCCCCCCAGCCCTGCCGGTGCCCCTCACTCCCGACCTGCAGCCCCCTGCCCCCCCCAGCCCTGCCGGTGCCCCTCACTCCCGACCCGCAGCCCCTGCCCCCCCAGCCCTGCCGGTGCCCCTCACTCCCGACCCGCAGCCCCTGCCAGCCCAGCCCTGCCGGTGCCCCTCACTCCCATCCCGCAGCCCCTGCCCCCGCAGCCCTGCCGGTGCCCCTCACTCCCGTCCCGCAGCCCCCTGCCCCCCCCAGCCCTGCCGGTGCCCCTCACTCCCGTCCCGCAGCCCCTGCCCCCGCAGCCCTGCCGGTGCCCCTCACTCCCGTCCCGCAGCCCCCTGCCACCCCCAGCCCTGCCGGTGCCCCTCACTCCCGTCCCGCAGCCCCTGCCCCCCCCAGCCCTGCCGGTGCCCCTCACTCCCGTCCCGCAGCCCCTGCCCCCCCCAGCCCTGCCGGTGCCCCTCACTCCCGTCCCGCAGCCCCCTGCCCCCCCCAGCCCTGCCGGTGCCCCCTCACTCCCGACCTGCAGCCCCCTGCCCCCCCCAGCCCTGCCGGTGCCCCTCACTCCCGACCTGCAGCCCCCTGCCCCCCCCAGCCCTGCCGGTCCCCCTCACTCCCGTCCCGCAGCCCCCTGCCCCCGCAGCCCTGCCGGTGCCCCTCACTCCCGTCCCGCAGCCCCTGCCCCCCTCAGCCCTGCCGGTGCCCCTCACTCCCGTCCCGCAGCCCCCCTGCCCCCCCCCAGCCCTGCCGGTGCCCCTCACTCCCGTCCCGCAGCCCCTGCCCCCCTCAGCCCTGCCGGTGCCCCTCACTCCCGTCCCGCAGCCCCCTGCCCCCCCCAGCCCTGCCGGTGCCCCTCACTCCCGTCCCGCAGCCCCTGCCCCCCCAGCCCTGCCGGTGCCCCTCACTCCCGTCCCGCAGCCCCCTGCCCCCCCCAGCCCTGCCGGTGCCCCTCACTCCTGTCCCGCAGCCCCTGCCCCCCCAGCCCTGCCGGTGCCCCTCACTCCCGTCCCGCAGCCCCCTGCCCCCCCCAGCCCTGCCGGTGCCCCTCACTCCCGTCCCGCAGCCCCTGCCAGCCCAGCCCTGCCGGTGCCCCTCACTCCCGACCCGCAGCCCCCTCCTAGCCCAGCCCAACCCCCAGGCCCCCCAGCCCTGCCGCTGCCCCTCACTCCCGACCCGCAGCCCCCTCCTAGCCCAGCCCAACCCCCAGGCCCCCCAGCCCTGCCGCTGCCCCTCACTCCCGACCCACAGCCCCTTGTTCGCCCAGCCCTGGGCTCCCCCATCACACACCCAGCTGTGCTGATGTCTCTCACCATCCCCTTCCCATTAGCACCCCGGACGCCTGGGTCCCCCTAGTCCCATGGCAGGCCAGGGAGGGTCCCTGTGGGCCTGCCTCCTTTGGGTATAGGGCATGGGAGGGGCAGGGAGGGTGTCACCCACGGGTGATGGGCCATGCCCAGGTCCACGCAGATGCTGGGCACAGGGCTGAGGGGTCGGGGGGCTCCGGGGGGCTGCAGGGGGCTCCGGGGGGGTCACTCACGGGCAGTGGGCTGCGTCCAGGGCCAGGCAGATGCTGGGCAGGGGACTGGGGGGGTCGGGGGGCTCCGGGGGGCTCCGGGGGGGTCACTCACGGGCAGTGGGCTGCGTCCAGGGCCAGGCAGACGCTGGGCACGCGGCTGCTGCATTGCTGGTGGAATTTGTAGCCGCACGTCTGGCAGCGGAAGCCGTGGAACAGGAACTTGAGGCAGAAGTCGCAGAAGGCCAGGCTGAAAAACGTCTTACGGACCTGGGGGCACAGACGGAGAGATGCGGGGGGTGAGGAGTGACAGACACCATCCAGGGAACAGCCACCACAGGGATTTATTGTAGGGTCTCTCGGGGCCCAGGGTGTTATTGTAGGGTCTCTCGGGGGCCGGGGTGTTATTGTAGGGTCTCTCGAGGGCCGGGGTGTTATTGTAGGGTCTCTCGAGGGCCGGGGTGTTATTGTAGGGTCTCTAAGGGGCTGGGGTGTTATTGTAGGGTCTCTCGGGGGCCGGGGTGTTATTGTTGGGTCTCTCGGGGGCCGGGGTGTTATTGTAGGGTCTCTCGGGGTCCAGGGTGTTATTGTAGGGACTCTCAGGGGCTGGGGTGTTATTGTAGGGTCTCTCGGGGGCCGGGGTGTTATTGTTGGATCTCTCGGGGGGCCGGGGTGTTATTGTTGGATCTCCAGGGACTCACAAAGTTGTGCATGGTGAGCGGCACCTCGTCCAGCACCTCCACGTAGAGAACCTGCCCCTCCAGCGGGGTGATGTCCGTGTCCCAGTCGGTCAGCAGCTTCGTCCTGACAGAGAGACGGGTCAGAACCGGAACCAGCCCCGGGCTCCCCTCACTCCCAGCCCGCAGCCCCCCGCGCCCTGCCAGTGCCCCTCACTCCCGGCCCGCAGCCCCCCGAGCCCTGCCGGTGCCCCTCACTCCCGACCCGCAGCCCCCCCACCCTGCCGGTGCCCCTCACTCCCGACCCGCAGCCCCTGCCAGCCCAACCCTGTCCCCCCAGCCCTGCCACTGCCCCTCACTCCCGACCCGCAGCCCCCCCAGCCCTGCCGGTGCCCCTCACTCCCGACCCGCAGCCCCCCCAGCCCTGCCGGTGCCCCTCACTCCCGACCCGCAGCCCCCCCCAGCCCTGCCGGTGCCCCTCACTCCCGACCCGCAGCCCCCCCAGCCCTGCCACTGCCCCTCACTCCCGACCCGCAGCCCCCCCCAGCCCTGCCGGTGCCCCCCACCCCCAACCCGCAGCCCCCCCCAGCCCTGCCGGTGCCCCTCACTCCCAACCCGCAGCCCCCCCAGCCCCGCCGGTGCCCCTCACTCCCGACCCGCAGCCCCCCCCAGCCCTGCCGGTGCCCCTCACTCCCGACCCGCAGCCCCGCTCACCCGCCCAGGTGCCGGTACACCGCGCAGCAGTCCTGGTTCAGCCCTCGCACCTTCAGCGCTTTGTCCAGGGCATCGTAGACGGTGGCTCCCGGCCGCACGTTGACCTGACGTGGGGGAGGGGTTACACACGGTTCCTGCCTCCCCAGGGCTCTGGTGAGCTCAGCTCCCCTCCCCCTGCACAGACTGCAACAGACCCCCCCCACATAGCCAGGTAGACGCCCACACTTGTGCAAGGGCTCGGCTGGAGCGGGGACTGCCCCTCACCCCCGGGGAGCCGTGCAACAAGACACACACGTGTGCAATTGCACGGACGGTGCTCACACTCCCCTGTGTGCCCAGGGAGCCGTGCAATGAGCCGTGTGCGTGTGCAATGACACTGACTGTGCTCATATCCTCTGCACACCCAATACATACCGAGGGAGCCGTGCAAGAAGACCCGTGCCTATGCAATTGCACGGACCGTGCTCACGCTCCCCGGCACACCACAGGTGTGCTCCGTGAGCCACGCGCGTGTGCAGTTGCGCGGTCTGTGCTCACACTCCCTGCACGCCTAGGGAGCCGTGCAAAGCGCTGGAGGCTGGGGAGGAGAGACATAAGAACAGCCAGACTGGGTCAGAGCAAAGGTCCATCTAGCCCAGTATCCTGCCTGTCGACAGTGGCCAATGCCGGGTGCCCCCGAGGGAGTGAACAGAACAGGGAATCATCAAGTGTTCATCCCCTGTCGCCCATTACCAGCTTCTGGCAAACAGAGACTCGGGACACCATCCCTGCCCAGCCTGGCTAATAGCCATTGATGGACCGATCCTCCATGAATCTGTCTAGTTCCCTTTTGAACCCTGTTATAGTCTTGGCCTTCACAACACCCTCTGGCAAGGAGTTCCAGAGGTTGTCAGTGTGTTGTGTGAGAAAATACTTTCTTGTGTTTGTTTTAAACCTGCTGCCCGTTCATTTCATGTGGTGGCCCCTAGTTCTTGTGTTCTGAGAAGGAGTAAATAACACATCCTGATTTACTTTCTCCACCCCAGTCATGATTTTATAGACCTCGATCATATCCCTCCTTAGCCGTCTCTTTTCCAAGCTGAAAAGTCCCAGTCTTATTAATCTCTCCTCATACAGCAGCCGTTCCAGACCCCTAATCATTTTAGTTGCCCTTTTCTGAACCTTTTCCAATTCCAATCTATCTTTTTTGAGATGGGGCGACCACATCTGCACGCAGTATTCACGGTGTGCACGTACCGTGGATTTATATAGAGGCAATAGGATATTTTCTGTCTTATTATCGATCCCTTTCTTAATGACTCCCACCATTCTGTGCGCTTTTTTCACTGCCGCTGCACATTGAGTGGATGTTTTCACAGAACTCTCCACAACGACGCCAAGATCTTTCTCGAGTGGTAACAGTTAATTTAGACCCCATCATTGTATACGTAGAGTTGGGATTCTGTTTTCCAATGTGCATCACTTTGCATTTATCAACATTGAATTTCATCTGCCATTTTCTTGCCCAGTCACCCAGTTTTATGCGGTCCCTTTGTAGCTCTTCGCAGTCTGCCTGGGACTGAACTATCTTGAGCAGTTTTGTATCATCTGCAAATTTTGCCACCTCCCTGTTTACCCCTTTTTCCAGATCGTTTATGAATATGTTGAATAGGACTGGACCCCTGGGGGACACCACTATTTACCTCTCTCCATTCTGAAAACCGACCCTTTATTCCTACCCTTTGTTTCCTGTCTTTTAACCTGTTACCGATCCATGAGGGGACCTTCCCTTGTATCCCATGACAGCTCACTTTGCTTAAGAGCCTTTGGTGAGGGACCTTGTCAAAAGCTTTCTGAAAATCTAAGTACACTATCTCCACTGGATCCCCCTTGTCCACATGCTTGTTGACCCATCAAAGAATTCTAGTAGATTGGAGAGGCGCGATTTCCCTTTACTAAAACCATGTTGACTCTTTCCCAACAAATTATGTTCATCTCTGTGTCTGACAGTTTTGTTCTTTACTAAAGTTTCAACCAGTTTGCCCGGTACTGAAATCAGGTTCACTGGCCTGTAGTTGCCGGGGTCACCTCTGGAGCCCTTTTTGAAAATTGGCATCACATTAGCTACCCTCCGGTCATTTGGTCCAGTCAGCTTGTGCCAGAGGCTGGCTGGGGTCCTGCTTGCTCCCAGCCCCTGCCCTGGGGTTCCCTGCCCCGTCCCCCCCGGCGAAGGGGCCCCTCACCACAGTGCGCTGCTGGTTGGGTAGATAGACCTTGACGGTGCCGGTGCCGGCGCCCGGGCCCGCCTCGGCTGCGGGGCTCTCGTCCGGCGCCGGCCCCCGGGGCAGCTCCACGGGCACCGGGCCCTCCAAGCGCAGGCCATTGGTGACGGGGCAGGAGGAGTCCGAGCAGCGCCGCATGGGGGGAGGCAACGGGGGGGACACAGAGCCTGGGAAGAAGGGGGCAGAGTGAGACACACAGAGCCCCCCGCCCTCACCCCGCAGCACAGTGCCCCCCCACACTCATCCCCCAGCACACCACCCCACACCCTCATCTCACAGCCCGGTGCCCCCCCTCACTCACCCTGCAGCCCAGTGCCCCCTGCCGCACCTTCACCTTCCCCCTGCTATCCTCCCCTCACCCCCTGCTCTGCCAGCACCCCTCTATTCTGAGTGGGGTCTGGGGGTTAGAGCTGGAGGGGGGAGGCTGGAAGCCAGGACGCCTGGGTTCTCCCTGGCTCTGGAAGGAGATTGGGGTCTAGTGGTCAGAGCGGGGGGACTGGGAGCTAGGAATCCTGGGTTCCCCCCAGGCTCTGGGAGGGGAGTGGGGTGTAGTGGTTAGAGCAGGGGGGGCTGGGAGCCAGGACTCCTGGGTTCTCCCCAGCTCTAGGAGGGGAGTGGTATGTAGTGGTTAGAGCACGGGGGTTGGGAGCCTGGACTCCTGGGTTCCCCCTGGCTCCGGGAGGGGAGTGAGGGAACAGCAGTGGCTGTAGCTGACAGCACCCACCTAGCGTGGGCTGTCGGGTGGGGGGGGGGGGGGAGGTTGCTGAAAACTGGGGTCTTTGGGGCCAGTGCAGCCGTGGGGTGAAAACCAGCCCCCAGCTACTCCCAGCGCGAAAGCGTCACCCTGCGGCTGGGCAGAGAGCAACAACCTGGCGCTGGGGTGCAGCCAACTCTGGGGCAGGGCACCTAGGGAAACAGCTGCATAGAACATGGGGGGCAGGGGTGGAAGATTCCATTGCGTGGGGGGGCACTGCAGCCCCCACTCACCCCCTACTATGGTGGGAGGGAGATTCCATTGCGCGGGGGGGGGGGCGCTGCAGCCCCTGGTGCCCCCCTGCTATGGGGGGAGGGAGATTCCATTGCACTAGGGGGGGCGCTGCAGCCCCCGTTGCCCCCCTGCTTTGGGGGGAGGGAGATTCCATTGCACTGGGGGGGGGGGCGCTGCAGCCCCCGCTGCACCCCTGCTATGGGGGGAGGGAGATTCCATTGCACTGGGGGGGGGGCGCTGCAGCCCCCTGCTATTGGGATAGGGAGATTCCATTGCACCCGGCGGGGGGGGGGAGGGGAGTAGGAAGTTCCTACCTGTCACAAGGAACCAGCCACCATCTTGAATGAAAGTACCAAAGGGGCGTGGCCTATGGGGCCTGACGTCAGATGGGCGGGGCCTGTGTGGGACGGGTTTAACCCTTCCCCTGCTGCAGGACTCCTGGGTTCTCTCCCCGGCTCGGGGAGGGGAGGGGAGGGGAGGGGGACGGGGACTAGTGGTTGGGGGGGGGTCTGGGAGCCCGGACGCCTGGGTTCTCCCCGTTGGCCCTGCGTCACTCCCCGGGGGGCGGCAGAGATCGGTGACGAGGCTTGTTTTTCCCGGAGCTGCCCGGACGCCTGGGTTCCCTGGGCCTGGAAGGGGGGGTCTGAGGATCCCAGCTAGGGCCGGAGGCTGGGGGGCGCCATGGGGCAGGGGCTGGGTGGGGGGCGCTCTCCGCTGGCAGTCAGGGCCGGAGGCTGGGGGGCGCCATGGGGCAGGGGGCTGATGCAGGAGGACACTGTGGTTTTGAAAGCCCCCTTTCAATCTCACGCGGGGCCCCTGCTGTCCTTGGCCCTTCCGTTAACAGCCGCCGCGCTGCACCCCAGAGGTGGCTGCAATTTGCCGGGGTCTCGTGCTCGGGCCCTGCTGACGGAGCTGGCGTTTGACCCAGCTTCGGGCTGGGACCCTTGTGACGGACTGAGCACATCCCGGATTAACTCCTGAGTCCCCCCCCCCCGCCCCCCGCCCCCGAACTAGCCTTGCAAGAAACTTTTCTCCATTTTTCAGTTTTTTCCCTCTTGCCACCAAGTGCAATCGAATGGGTGCAGACTCTCGCTCGCCCCTTCCCCCAGCTTCCCCTGGTCCGACTGGGTTCCCCCCAAAGCTGGGGGTGGGTGGCTGCAAACAGGATGGGAATGGGAACGTTGTGGGGTCCCGGGATGGGAACGTTGTGGGGTCCCGGGATGGGAACGGACGTGTGAGGTCCCAGGTACGTTGTGGGGTCCCAGGATGGGAACGGACATGTGGGGTCCCAGGATGGGAATGGACGTGTGGGGTCCCAGATATGTTGTAGGGTCCCAGGATGTGAACGTTGTAGGGTCCCAGGATGGTAACGGACATGTGGGGTCCCAGATACGTTGTGGGGTCCCAGGATGTGAATGTTGTGGGGTCCCAGGAACATTGTGAGGTCCCAGGATGGGAACGGACGTGTGGGGTCCCAGGTACGTTGTGGGGTCCCAGGATGGGAACGGACATGTGGGTCCCAGGATGGGAACATTGTGGGGTCCCAGGTACGTTGTGGGGTCCCAGGATGGGAACGGACGTGTGGGTCGCAGGATGGGAACATTGTGGGGTCCCAGGTACGTTGTGGGGTCCCAGGTATGGCTCTGCGGTCGCCTCTGGAGATCACTTCCAACCTGACGTAAGTGTGGGGACGTTTTATAGCGTCTGGGCCAAGAATCTAATAAAAACGCACCCTAGTGTTTATTCCTCCCCCCCCCATCTCAAACAATTGTTTTAGGGTGTGGGGTCGTTGCCCCCTCTGGACGATCCCGTTCTGCTCGGCTCGGGGAACAGAGCGCTAAGATAGGCCCCGTCGATCCCCAGGAGAGCTCAGTGTTAGCCGTCCCGGGGTGC
This sequence comes from Malaclemys terrapin pileata, assembly GCF_027887155.1. NCBI lineage: Eukaryota > Metazoa > Chordata > Testudines > Emydidae > Malaclemys > Malaclemys terrapin. The sequence goes on along the minus strand of NW_026530189.1, from coordinate 620,478 downwards.
AATGGCGCCATGGAGCCGGGCCCATGCTCAGAAGGGCCCCGGCCTGCTCTGCTCGCCCTGCGCCCCGAGACTCCCCTGGCTCCCTCCACCCATCACTTGCCACATATTGTGTTTTTGCAGGGGGTGCAATGTGTGTGTGGTTTTGCATTGTGTGTTGTGAGCTGTGTAAGTGTTGTTGCAGAGGTGGTTGTTGCAGTGTATTGTTGTGGGGATGTTGTTGCAGTGGGTGTTGTTGAGAACTCAGGGTGTTGTTGCAGGCTCTGTATATGCTGTTGCGGTGAGTGTTGATGCAGTGTGGGTGGGTGTGTTGTTACAGTGGATGTTGTTGCAGCATTGGGTGTTAGTGTGTGGTGGTGTGTTGTTGCAGTGGGTGTTGTTGCAGGCTCTGTATGTTGTTGCACTGGGAGTTATTGCTGCATGGGTGTTACTGTGGGGTGTTGTTCCAGTTTGGGTGGGTGTTGTTGCAGTGGGGTGTGATCATGGCATGTGTTGTTGCAGGGTGTTACTGTGGGGTGTCCCTTCATAGCACCAACCCCCAGCCTTTCCCCGCCCTCCCCCTCCCTCTCCCTAATTGGCTCCCTGTGATACCCCCTCCAGCAAGCCACATGCTGTGACTTGTGCCTTCTGATTGGATGAGTGGGTCGCCGTGGGGGGGTGGAGGGCGGGACCTGCAGTGGAATTCTGCTGAGCCCTGCCCAGCACAGGGGTAACAACCTACTACTACTACTACTGCCGTACAGTCACTGCTGCCCGAACCCCGCAACGCCGCACTAGGGGGCACCGGGCTGCTGGGAGGGGGTGCTTGGCAGAGGCACTCTCCCCTGGCGGTCAGGGCTGGGCGCTAGGGGGCGCAGTACTGTGGAGAGCAGGACAAGTAGCTCGCTCCACCCCAGAGGCAGCTGCATTTCCGCGATTGCCCGGTGGGCTTTCGGCTTTCTCGGCCTCTGCAGCACTGGGAAGTGTCACGTACCCGCCATCCCAGCGACAACCACACACACAACCAAGAAGAGCAGGCTCCTGGCTGTGCTAGCCAACCGGCCTGTGGCTAGTAGCCGGACTCAACAAGGATAACAACCTACTACTCTTCCCACAACGAACGGAGACCTTCCCAGCTCCGGGCCAGCCAACTCCTGCACCCAGCTTACTTCAGCATGGGCTTTCCAGTCAGTTCTCACACCCATTGTGATGCTAGGGAGAGAACCCAGGAGTCCTGGCCCCCCGCTCTGACCCACTAGACCCCACTCCACTCCCAGAGCCGGGGAGAGAACCCAGGAGTCCTGGCCCCCAGCCCCCTGGCTCTGTTCCACTCAGATGCTCTCTGGTCCCAGCTCAGTGATAACTTTCTCTCATTAGCTGTTTTTCCAGTGCCAGGCTGGGGGCTCTGGGCTCCCCAGGGGCCCCGTTAATTCACCCTTCGGTCCCTGGACCCATCTCCAAGTCAGGCTCATTAGCGAAGGTCCCTGGGGTGGGGGGATCCCGGCGGGATCCAGGCTGCCTCTGGTGCTCAGGGGCCACTGGGGGTCTCTGAGCCCGCATGCACTGAGCTGGGGGGACCCCCGGGAGTGGAGTGCTATTCCTGGGGCAGTGAGGGGTGGGGGAGATGCCCAGCCCCCCAGAGATCTGGACTTGGCCCCTTTGCCCGGCCGTGACTCAGTTTCCCCCTCCTTTGTCCACCAAGATCTCTGCCTCAGTGTCCCCACCTTCTGTGTATTTAGACTCTGAGCTGTTCGGGGCAGGAAAGGTCTCTCACCCTGTTTGGAGGGGGGGCTCCCCTGCCACGCTGGCTGCTGTGCAGACCCCTCCCCGACCAAGATTGGGCCCCCCCCCCAGTCATGCTAGGAGCTGCACAATCTTGCCTGGGGATGGGTCTGTACAGCGCCCCTCAATTTCAGCCTTTTACTACAGCACATCCCATCACAACCCCTCCCTCTGCCCCCCCCAGCCTAGGTGCCCGTGGCCTAGCAGACTCCACAGACCTTGGTTCTCGGCCTAGCTGTGCCAGTGACCTGTGCCTCAGTTTCCCCTGCACAGGGCCGGATTAACCTTTTGTGGGCCTGGCTCCCAACATATCCGTGGGCCCCCGTGGGGGCAGTGGAGCCTGGTGCGGGGAGGTCAGTCCCCGGAGCGAGTGGCCAGCCGGGGGCAATGGGGTACGGCAGGGGCAGCCCCACTTCGCCCAGTCCAGTGCAGGGCACTAGTTACAAACCAGCAGTTGCCAGACGCACACTGGCCTGCCCGGCCCTGTGCTGCCAGCCTGCCCCTTCCCCTCGGGGGGCGGGCCCCATGTCACACCACACAGCCCCCCCCAGCCCAACACCCCTTGACTCCCTATGGCCAGAGCCCCCTGGACCCGCTATGCCCAGCGCCCCCCAGGCTTCCTCCACAAATGCCCAGCGCCCTGCACACCCCCCCCCCGCCCACAGCCCCTCCACAACTGCCCAGCACCCCTCACAGAGCCCCCACTCCCTAGTGCCCCCCCCCCAGATCCTCCCTGTCCCCTCACAGCCCAGCGCCCCCCCCCGCCCCGACCCACTCCCGGCCGCACTCACCGGCCCTGCTGGGAGGCAATTGTCTGCCTGGCGGTCCCGGGGTGGGGGGAGTGCAACAATGCCCCACATTAACACCCACTGCAACAACTCCCAGCACAACAACATTCAGAGCCTGCAACAACACACCCACACCACAACACCCCACACTAACACGCTGCAACAACATCCACTGTAACAACACCCACAACACACCCCGCAACAACACCCACCCACACTGCAACAACACTCCACAATAACACCCACGCAACAACTCCCAGCGCAACAACATACAGAGCCTGCAACAACACACCCACCCCACCCCACCCCACACTAACACCCACGCTGCAACAACATCCACTGTAACAACACCCACAACACACCCTGCAACAACACCCCCCCACACTGCAACAATACCCCACAATAACACCCACGCAACAACTCCCAGCGCAACAACATTCAGAGCCTGCAACAACACACCCACTGCAACAGCACACCCACACCACAACACCACACCCCACAACACCCATCCCCACAGCACAACACCCCACAATAATACCCACGCTGCAACAATTCCGAGCGTAACAACATATAGAACCTGCAACAACATCCACTGCAACAACACACGCAACACCCAGTGCAACAACACACCCACATCACAACACCACCCACCGCATCAACACCCACCTCACTGCAACAACACCCACTCCCACAGCGCAACACCCCACAATAACACCACGCTGCAACAACACCCATGGCAACAACACACTGCACCCCCTGCAAAAACACAATATGTGGCAACAACACATACACCACAACAGCACCCACTGGAGTGACACAACAAAAATACTCCCACCAGAATAAAACACACAGCAACAACAGACCACACAACACTCCCACCCCGTACACCGTCCATAACCACAGCACATGTACAGTGCAACAACACATAGACACTGCAGCAATACACCTACCTACCCACCCACAACCCGCACTACAACAACACAATGCGCTGCAATAACACACCCACCATCCACAACCACAACATACATTGCAATAATACACAGCACCACAACAACACAATGAGACCCATCCATGGCTACAACAACGCACCCACAGCCACATTCACACAAAATTGCATGCACACAAGAACAGACACACCACAAAACACCTGCACATACAGAGGGTGTGTTGTCCATACAGGCGTGCATACACACACAGATACCGAGCAGGGCTCATCCCCTGCAACTGGGGACAGCAGTAACACACATACACACACAGAGCACACAGTTCAGCCCCTCCAGCAGTGAAATACACACACACACACACCCCACCCAATCACACAACACCACACACCCATCAAAAGCCGCATAGCAAGTCAGTAGCAGAACTGAAAATAGAAGAACTCAGGATAGATAGATAGATTAGATAGAGGGGGTGGCTGGGGATAGATAGATAGATAGATAGATAGAGGGTGTGTGTGGGGATAGATAGATAGATAGATAGATAGATGGGGGTGTGGGGATAGATAGATAGATAGATACAGGGGTGGATGGGGATAGATAGATGGGGTGGATGGGGATAGATAGATAGATAGATGGGGGTGTGGGGATAGATAGATAGATAGATACAGGGGTGGATGGGGATAGATAGATGGGGTGGATGGGGATAGATAGATAGATGATGGTGTGTATAGGGTTGGATAGATAAATAGACAGAGAAAGAAGAGTGTCTATGAGATGATAGATAGATTAGATGGGGGGTTGCATATAGATAAAGGGGGTGTGTATAGGGAGATATATAGTTTAGATGTGGGTGGATGGATGGGAGGGGTGTGGATTGATAAAGAGGAAAGATGGGTGGATGGATAGAGGGGAAGGATGGATGGGGTGAGTGGATGGATGGATAGAGGGGAGGGATGGGTGGATGGAGGGAGGGGAGGAGGGATGGGTGGATGGATGGATGGAGGGGAGTGATGGATGGATGGATAGTGAGGAGGGATGGATGGGTGGGTGGTTGGATAGTGGGGAGGTATGGATAGATGGATAGTAGGGATGGGTGGATGGATGGATGCGTGGATGGATAGTGGAGATCAATGGATGCATGGATGGATAGTGGGGAGGGATGGGTGGATGGATAGAAGGAAGGGCTGGATGGATGGGTGGATGGATGGATAGTGGGGAGGGATGGATGGATGGGGTGAGTGGATGGATGGATGGGTGGATGGGTGGATGGATAGTGGGGATGGATGGATGGAGGGAGGGATGGGATAGTGGGAAGGGATGGATGGATAGTGGGGAGGGATGGGTGGATGGATAGAAGGAAGGGATGGATGGATGGGTGGATGGATGGATAGTGGGGAGGGATGGATGGATGGGGTGAGTGGATGGATGGATGGGTGGATGGGTGGATGGATAGTGGGGATGGATGGATGGAGGGAGGGATGGGATAGTGGGAAGGGATGGATGGATAGTGGGGAGGGATGGGTGGATGGATAGAAGGAAGGGATGGATGGATAGTATGAATGGATGGATGGATAGTGGGGAGGGAGGGAGGGATGGATAGTGGGGATGGATAGTGGGGAGGGATGAATGGATGGATAGAGGGGAGGGATGGATGGATGGATGGGGTGGGGGGGTGGATGGATAGATAGAGGGGAGGGATGGATGGATGGGGGAAGGGATGGATGGATGGATAGGTGGATGGATAGTGGGGAGGGATGGGTGGATGGATGGGGGGAGGGATGGATGGGTAGTGGGGAGGGATGGGTGGATGGATAGTGGGGATGGATGGATGGGTGGATGGATAGTGGGGAGGGATGGGTGGATGGATGGATGGATGGATGGATAGAGGGGAGGGATGGGTGGATGGATGGATAGAGGGGAGGGATGGATTAATATTTTGTGAGCCCCGGTGCCCTGAGGCCCTGCCCCTGCTCGGCCTCTTCCCCTGAGGCCCCGCCCACCATTCACACGGGGGGGAGGGGCGGAGAGGAGCACCCACTGGCAAAAAGAAAAGTTGGCCCCCTCAGGGCCATGGCCCAGCCTGTGTTTTGCAGGAGATCCCAGTGGACCTGTCTAGGCTCGGAAGCCCTGAATCTGGTTAAACGATATCCAGCGAAGTCCTCCTCTGACCCGGTGGCGGTTCCTGGGCTGGCTCCCATCCCCTGTTGTCCTAGGGGTGTGTGTGTGTGCGCGGGGGTCTCATCGTATCCTGCAGCCATCTCCGGCTCCCCAGCCTGGCTGCTCGTCTCTGCACCTGGTCCCATCCGGCTTCCTCCATCTTGCCCATGGGCGACCAGAATGCCGATTGCCTGGCCCAGATGTATTTCTTCATCGCCTTCGGCATCACCTCCTGGCTGATCTCTCACTTCCACTCCCTGCTGCACACCTGCGTCCCGCCTCCAACAGGGTCCCCCTCTTCTTCTGCGACATCTTGCCCCTGCTGAACCTCTCCTGCTCCGACACTGGGCTCAATGCCCTGGTGGTGCACACCGAGGAGGCCCTGGTGGTCAACGGGGCGCTGGTTTTCATCTTCCTCTCCTACGTCACCATTGTGTCCCCCGTCATCAAGGTCCCTTTGCCCGACGGCAAGCGCAAGGCCTTCTCAACCGGTGGCTCCCACCTGGCTGTCGTAGCGGTCTTCTTCAGCACCGTTATCTGGGTCTACTTCCAGTCCTTGTCCAGCTTCTCTGCTGAAAAGGGTGCTGTGGCAGCTGTCACGTACACTGTGGTCACCCCCATGCTCAACCCCTTCATCTACACCCCGAGGAGTGACGAGATGAAGGGGGCTCTGAGAAAAGCCATCAGCCGGATGGTGGCCTCTCTGGGGACGTAGGTGCTGCTTGGGGTGGACTTGGATCGCCCCAATGCCCAGGAGATGGAGTGCAGGAACTCCACTGTACAGTCGAGAGGTTGGCTCTAAAGTGAGCTTTGGGGGCCGGAGGCTGATGAGGTATTGCTGAATTTTGAGTTGTTTTCTAGAATCAACCTCTTTTTGAGTCACCTCGATGGATTCTCTTCTTGAATTGTCTTTTCGAGCCCTACTTTTCTGGAGTTGTCGTCTTGAGTCAACAGCGATGGATTCTCTTCTTGAGTTGTCTTTCTGAGCCATACTTTTCTGGAGTTGTCTTCTTGAGTCAACCTCTTTTTGAGTCACTTCAATGGATCATCTTCTTGAGTTGTTTTTCTGACCCATCCTTTCCTTGAGTCATCTTCTTAAGCTGTCTTATTGAGTCATTATTGTATGCAGTGTAGCTATAGCTGTGTCTGTCCCAGGATATTAGAGGACCAAGGTGGGTGGAGTAATATCTTTGGCCAATTAAAGATATTACCTCGCTCACCTTGACTTTCTTATTGAGTCCTTATCTTTTGGAGTCTTCTTGATATTTTTGAGTCCTCTTCTTCTTGAGTTGTCTTTCTCAGTCAACTTCTACTTGAGTCATCTTTTTCAAGTTGACGAGTCATCATCTTAAATCATCTTACTGAGTCATCAGTGTTTTGAATCTTATTGAGTTGTTTTCTTTTTGAGCACCTTTCCTTTTGAGTTGCTGTCTTTTGGAGTCTTCTTTCAGTTGTTGTTTTCTTGAATAATCTCCTTCTTGAGTAATCTCAGTCTTGAGTCTTCTCCAGTTGTCTTCTAGAGTCATCTTCTATTTGCGTTTTCTTCCTTTTTAGCCGATTCCCTGAGTCATCCTCTTGTGTTGTCTTCCTGAATTGTCTTGATTCTTCTTGTGTCATCTTCTTCTTGAGTCATTGGCACGGATCCACGGGATTGGTGCAATGGCTCCAGCTTGGGTAGTCTCTGGGAGGAACCACATTTAATGTGCCCGACCCCCTCGGGGTCCCATTCTACAGCGTCACCTCCTCCTTAGACTGAATCACTGAATCACCTCTGCTTCACACCATGAGCTCCGTTCAGCGAGCCCCACTGAGACAGACCCCCGAAGGAGACTTGTCCTTTCTTAGGGAGCAATGCACCTCCTCTGCCAGCATCTTCAGGGACACTCGGCCAGTGCGGTCACACAGTCGGGGTTATTAGTCAGCTGGGTCTTTGGTTATCACAAAAGGATTGAAAGCCCAGCTTGGCTTTAGTGAAACTCATTGGTCAAGGTCCATCTGTCCTTCCATCTCATCTCCTTTACCAGACTCCAAGGTGTGCCTGAACTGACTTCCACCTCACCCCCTGCCCTCGTCCTTTGTTCCCGAGCTGGGGAGATGTGGCTCAGCCCCCCTGCGGAGAGGCAGAGCCGTCCAGATCGCTCTGGGTTGTTGGTTGGTAGGTGCTCACGTCCTGGTGATTGGAGTTGCCATTGTCTTCTCAAGAGCTCCATTGATACGGGACCCAAGGCCCCGGACAGCGAGGCACCATCCACACTTGTGTCTTCACCTGCCCCGAGGGCAAACTGTCCCTTTTCACCCACTAGGTAACAATGCAGCCTATAGGGGAAACTGAGGCACACATAAGGCGTCATCAAAAAATTCCCACTTTGTTACAGCCATTGTCTTCCTTCATCTTCTTCTGTTGTTGTCTTCTTTAGTAACTTTCTTCTGATGTCCTCTTTTGGAGCTGTCTTCTTCCTGAGTCATCTTTTTTCTAGAGTCTTCTGTTTGAGCTGTCATCTAGTTGAGTCATCTTTTTGGGTTGTCTTCTTAAGTCATCATCTCTGTCCCACTCAGACGCCCAGCAATAACTTCCTCTCGTTAGCTCTGGTTTTCCAGTGCCGGGCAGATGGCTCAGGGCTCTCCGGGGCCCCCGTTAATTCGCCTTTCAGTCTGCGGAGTTCCAATGGGGCCGCCTCCCAGCTGGGCTCGTTAGCAAAAGGCCCTTGGGGGAGGTCGCGGCGCTTTGCCCTCGTCAGCGGCGGGTGCGACTCCCTCGGCGGGACGCAGGCTGGTTCAGGTGCTTAGGGCCGCTGGGGGTCTCCAGGCCCCGCTGCACTGAGCTGGAGGCGGGGGACTCTGGGAGCTGAGAGACAGGGCACAACCACCAGTTGTCACCTGCACTGTGGCCAATCAGGCACCTCTACCAGGGGAACCTGGAGTTGGAGCAGAGAGGTGATTTTCCGTGTGTGTTTGGCCCTGGTGCGACTGTAGCTGGAGCCCAGTTTTGGGGTGCGCCTTTAAAAAGAGGATGGGGGAAAATTGCAGAACGGGGCCTGTGACACTCGGTACCTCAAAATAGCATCCCCATATTCACCCCGGTGATGTGGTTGTGATGGGTTTGGGGCAACGTGTGCCTTGCGAGGTAATGTTTGAGACAACACGGTCGGCTGAACGTTGCTGCCCGGGTGGCTGGCGGGTGGTCTCGTTGGATGGGGAGCGAGGAGGTATTGCTGCGTGTTTGTCACTGAAATACGTGGCCAGTGGGAACGCCTACAGCCGGCCTTTCAGTGGCACGAAAGGAGCAGCACACGGACAAGACGGATTTATATCTCGATTGGCTAGACAGGCGTTGAGGGCCCATCAAGAAGAATCCACTCTCCTGGAGACTGCTTAGAGGGGGCACGTACCCCATGGGGACGGCCTGACCCCCACGTCACGGCCAGGAGCTTTCCAGCACCTGGAGAGAAAGTATCAACGAGGGTCCATAACGTCACCACTGGGCCTCTCCCCTCCCGCATCACCTGGACTTTGAACTGGGGAGATTGGTCCCAGGCTGGAAGGGAATCCAGCCTGTGTATTGAGAACCGGGAGCTGCCTGGAACGTCCGGCCGAGGGGACGGGAGAAAAGCCGTCTGATGCCAATCTTGCTTCGTCTGATAAAGTTTCACATTTAGCCTGCGACTCTATTTTTATTTCCTAGGTAACCAACTTTGACCTCTGTGCCCACCACTTACCATCGAGCTGTCTGCAGTTAATAAACTCAGTGTAACCGTTTATCCTGCCCAGTGAGTTTGTCACAAGTGGTTGGGGAATCTACTCCAATTACAAAGGCGGGTGTGCGTCCACTTCCCTTTGAGGAGGGGGCGAACGAATGAATGAGCTTGCACTGTTCAAGGGAAGGTCCTGAGCGGCGTACGAGGGGACACCTCCGGCGCGCAAGGCGGGTGGTCTGGGGAAATTGGCTGGGGTCTCCCTGTGTATAATTCATGAGTGGCTGAGAGAGCGTTCCTGCAACTCAGCTGGGGGTGTCCCTGTGTGTTGATGGCTGAGTGATCACAGCACCTGGAGAGGCTCGTAGCTGGTCAGTGGTCTGGCGTCAGGAGAGACAGGCCAGGCTGGAGAGTTTAAGAGGGCTCAGCGGTCCCGCAGGCTAGGTTATACCCCAGGGGTATGTCACAGGGTGTACGGGATAGAGAGAGAGAGAAGGGTGTGTGGATGGGGATAGATAGATAGAGGGGGTGGATGGGGATAGGGAGAGAGAAGGGGTGGCTGGGGATAGAGAGAGAGAAGGGGGTGGATGGGGATAGATAGAGAGAGGGGTGTGTGGATGGGGATAGATAGATAGAGGGGATGGATGGAGATAGATACGGGGTGGATGGGGATAGATAGATAGAGGGGGTGGGTGAGGATAGATAGATAGATAGAGGGGGTGGATGGGGATAGGGAGAGAGAAGGGGGGTGGATGGGGATAGATAGATAGATAGATGATAGATAGGGGTATGGGGATGGGTAAACAGAGAGATAGATGGGTGTGTGGGTGTGTGGGGATAGATAGAGGGGGTGGATGGCAAAGACGGCACTTGCTGCCAATCCTGTAATGAACTAAAGATTTATTCACCAGGAGAGAGAAACGAGGGAATTATTTGCACCATGAAAGACACGCTGTGAGCTGTTGGTGCCTAGGGTAGCCCTCCCTGAAAATGCCAAGGACACTCCTCAGACTGGTGGGTAATACTGAAGTTAGACTCACCAACCAGTCACAGACTGGCTCCCAATCAGTACAGTGAGAAGTTATTTAAAAACTCTGCTCACTAAATGAAATGTTCTTCTGACCCCAAAGGGCCGGCCACGTTACCAGGTCAATATTAGGTTGGATCTGACCCAAAATACCATGCTGCCGGCCAGTCCTTTAGTATCTAAAATGAAAGGTTTATTATAACAGAAAGGAAGAACGAGAAGAGTGTTGTTACATGGTAAAGCACTCACATACATACAAAGACAAATGGATATAAACTGGCCATCAGGAAGTTTAGACTTGAAATTAGACGAAGGTTTCAGAGGAGTGAAGTTCTGGAACAACCTTCCAAGGGGAGCAGTGGGGGCAAAAGACATATCTGGCTTCAAGACTAAGCTTGATAAGTTTATGGAGGGGATGGTGTGATGGGATAGCCTCATTTTGGCAATTCATTGATCTTTGACTATTAGCGGTAAATATGCCCAATGGCTGTGATGGGATGTTAGATGGGGTGGGATCTGAGTTACTACAGAGAATTCTTTCCTGGGTGTCTGGCTGGTGAGTCTTGCCCACATGCTCAGGGTTTAGCTGATCGCCAGATTTGGGGTCGGGAAGGAATTTTCCTCCAGGGCAGATTGGCAGGGTTTTTTTTCCGGCTTCCTCTGCAGCATGGGGCACGGGTCACTTGCCGGAGGATTCTCTGCACCTTGAAGTCTTTAAACTACGATTTGAGGATTTCAATAGCTCAGACATAGGTCAGGGGTTTGTTCTGGGAGTGGGTGGGTGAGATTCTGTGGCCTGCGTCGTGCAGGAGGTCAGACTAGATGATCATAATGGTCCCTTCTGACCTTAAAGTCTATGAGTCTATGACGTCAAAGTCTATATATCAGGTTCTAAGCAGCACTGGTGAGTTTGCTGGATTGTAAAGTCCCTCTGGAACACACCCACCACGTGGATGGGTCAGTCAGTCCTTTGTTCAGAGCTTCAGTTTGTAGAGAAGTTTCAGAGTAGCAGCCGTGTTAGTCTGTATCCGCAAAAAGAACAGGAGGACTTGTGGCACCTTAGAGACTAACACGTGTATTTGAGCATAAGCTTTCGTGGGCTACAGCCCACTTCTTCGGATGCATAGAATGGAACATCTAGTGAGGAGATCTATATATACATAGAGAACATGAAAAGGTGGAAGTTGCCCGACCAACTCTAAGAGGCTAATTAATTAAGATGAGCTATTAACAGCAGGAGAAAAAAAAACTTTTGTCGTGAGAATCAAGATGGCCCATTTCAGCCAGTTGCCAAGAGGTGTGAAGATATTTAACACGGGGAAATAGATTCAATTTGTAGAGAAGTGACTCCAGAGGGGAGGAGCAGGACTGAAGACAAAATGGAGAAGATGCAGCTGCCTTTTTATATCCTTTGACATATGGCGTCTACATCCCGTGTCCCAAACACAAGCTTCACAGCACATGGCATGGAAAAGCCTGAGAGGTCTCTGTCCACCGGCCTGGCCCTACATGTCCTGCTGATGGCCTTTGATGGGCCATCAAGCAGGCTGGCTCGTGCCGGTGCCAATCTCCAGAAACACAGCACAAGTTGGATGTACAACTCTACCACACGTATTTATAACTCATCATACACTAATGCTACCTACGTAGAGCCGTGATTATCATAGTTAGCCAATCCTACCTTTCCCGCTGATACCTCACATGGCGTATCTGGTAAGATTCGTTGCAATTTTGTAAGGTTGGTCTCAATAATATTATAAACGGTCACCCCATTCCATGCAGCGTCCTATTCCATGCAGAGACAGCCCAAAGAGGCTATAATACGTGAGGTCTCTGCGGTCTGTAGGGCTAACCAGCCGGGGATCCCAGGCCTATGAGGGGAGCTCACGTCCACCGATATCTAGCGCCCGATGTTTGCTGGGAGGACCCCGAGCATTTCACCCTGGGTGACGCATCTCCCCTGACCAGGGTGTTCCCAGTCTTAGCAAACATTTCTATAGTCACAAAGCAGGCACTGCACCATGGTAATACATGCCAGTAATACACGGCGTCCTGCGGCCGCACCATAAAGTCCCAATGCCAAACGCCCCTGGCCTGCCAGCGTCACAGGGACGATGTAGCCTGGATCAGGCCAAAGGCTTTAAAGGTCTGTATTTTCATCATGGACAGACAGGAAAGGCCCTGTTCCCTACCCGTCTGAACCAGTCAGACCCCCGCCCTGGGGCTGGATGGGAACTAGCGCCCCCTAGAGGGGAAAGGCCCCCTGCCCCATTCCCCGCCCCCCTGAGCCAGCCTGTCTATCATGCTGTGGCTGGATGGGAGTTGACACCTCTTTGAGGGGCCAGGCCCCGTGCCCCATTCCCCACCCCCCTAAGCCAGCCAGTCCCCTTCCCCAGGGCCCCAAGGCTCATGCCTTCTGGGAGAAACCGCCCCCTCCCCATGAGTCTCCGCAGAGCCCCCTGGACGTCCTTGTTGCGCAGGCTGTAGACGAAGGGGTTGGCGGCCGGGGTGACGATGGTGTACATGACGGAGAAGACAGCCCCCCGGGGGGCCGAGTAGCTGGCCCCGGGCTGGAAGTAGACCCCGACGATGGCCCCGTAGAACAAAGCCACCATGGTGAGGTGGGAGCCGCAGGTGGAGAGGGCCCGGCGCCTCTCCGAAGCCGGCCGCTGGAGCACGGCCCGGCCGATGCGGGCGTAGCTGGCCGCAATGAAGAGAAAGGGCCCCAGGATGACCAGGCCGCCCTCGAAGAAGATGGCCGCCTCGTTGACCCGCGTCGGGGAGCAGGACAGACGTAGCAGGGGCTGGTGGTCGCAGAAGAAGTGGGGCAGCCGGTTCCCGCCCCGGTAGGTGAGTCTCAGCAGCAGCCCGGCGTGGAAGGCGGAGTGGAGGACGGCCAGGCCGAGGCAGGAGGCCACCAGGCGCCGGCAGACCCGGGGGCTCATCACGGCCGGGTAGCGCAGCGGGTCGCAGATGGCCACGTAGCGGTCCAGGGCCATGGCGGCCAAGAGCAACGTGTCGGAGACGCCGAAGACGTAGAAGAAAAAGAACTGGGCCAGGCAGGCACGGAAGGGCACGGCCCGGTGGCCAGAGAGGGCGTGGGCCAGCGCCTGGGGGACGGTGACCGAGAGCAGGCCCACGTCCACCAGTGAGAGGCTGCGGAGGAGGGAGTACATGGGGCTGTGGAGCCGGGGGTCCACCGTGATCAGAGCCACCATCAGGGAGTTGCCCAGAACGCCGGCCACGTAGAGCGGGAGGAAGAGGAGAACGAGGAAGGGCTGAGGGCCTGGGCGGGACGACAGGCCCAGCAGAATGAACTCGGAGATTTCGCTGCCGTTCTCACAACCCATGGGGCTGTGGGGAGAAGGCAGGGAGCCCGGGTCAAAGACCGGGGAGTAGAACCCAGGAGTCCTGGCTCCCAGCCCCCTGCTCTAACCACCAGACCCCACTCCCCTCCCAGAGCCAGGGAGAGAACCCAGGCATCCTGGCTCCCAGCCCCCCCCGCTCTAACCCACCAGACCCCACTCCCCTCCCAGAGCCAGGGAGAGAACCCAGGAGTCCTGGCTCCCAACCCCCCTGCTCTAACCACCATACCCCACTCCCCTCCCAGCGCCAGGGAGAGAACCCAGGAGTCCTGGCTCCCAGCACCCCCGCTCTAACCACCAGCCCCCACTCCCCTCCCAGAGCCAGGGAGAGAACCCAGGAGTCCTGGCTCCCAGCTCCCCCACATCTAACCCACCAGACCCCACTCCCCTCCCAGAGCCAGGGAGAGAACCCAGGCCTCCTGGCTCCCAGCCCTCACACACAATCATACTCTAGGATTCTGATTCCAGTTCTGGAAAAGGTGTTTGGACTGTGTCTGGGGGAGTGGGGGGTGCTGGGGGCCAGGACTCCTGGGTTCTCTTCCCAGCTCTGGCAGGTTAGAGCAAGGGGGGGAGGCTGGGTGTCAGGACCCTCCCCAGGAGCCCAGGTGCTCTGGGAAGTGGGGTTCACGGGACCGCAAGGGACCCCTGGGATCCAACGCACCAACACCACACCCGCCTCCCCAGACACAGACACAGGCACAGGCTACAAACAACAAACACGCACACGTCCAAACACCGCCCCCACGCCAGAGCATTTCAGAAAACCCAATTTCCATTCGGGGGCAACCCCCGACAGTTTGTAAAAGGTTCCCCCCCTCCCCCGTCCCCCATGAGAAGAAAAATTCAGAAAAACGGTGGCGTCTTTTTGCCTCGATTGTGGAAAGACGTTTCGTTCTGCTAACCTCAAAGCACAACCGAACGGCCGGGCACAATTTGGTTATTTCTCTATGATTGCGATGGCTAACGTCGTGCCGTGGTTTTAAGGGTTTCCTTTCCAATTCGATCCATTTAAATGCGGGAAATTGGAGGGGGCTAGACCAGCAGGGGCGTCAGAAACAGAACTCAGGTTTCAGTGGTAGCCGTGCTAGTCTGTATCAGCAAAAAACCGAGGAGTCCTTGTGGCACCTTACAGACTAGCAAATTTATTTGGGCATAAGCTTTCGTGGGCTAAAGCTGGTGAAGTGGGCTGTAGCCCACGAAAGCTTATGCCCAAATAAATTTGCTAGTCTCTAAGGTGCCACAAAGAAACAGAACAAGTTCACGACAAGCGATGCTGACGTTCAGCCCGTTACAGGCATAGGAACCCCGAAAGCCCAAATGGTTCACCTCACCTTTCAAAAGATGCAAAGAAAGTATCCGTCGATTGAATCTTAGTCCGCCAGCCGCATTTTTCTCACTTGCCCGGCCTGCGCGTTCCCATGATTACCGCTGGAAATCTTTGTTTGGCGCGAAATCAACGGGTACGGGCACAAATCCACTCGTTCCCAGTCGCCGGGAAAGACGGGCTGTTGGATGTGATCTGAGGAGCGTAACAGAGCTATGGGGCTGGGATAACAGGAAAAGAAACGCTTTACGCAAGAGAAAAGCCGCGCGGGGCTCGAAAGGACGTTTTTAACCTTCTCGGAATGAAGGTTCCTGTCATTACGGAACGTGGATGAAAGTCTGTTTTCTGGGGGGGAACTGACCCCACCTGAATGTTGTCAGCCAGCTGCATGGGGCACACAACTGCCCATTCATAGCACAACACAAAACACACAATCACACAACCACACAGCTCCAGGCTCTGTCCCCAGCCCCTCGCACGTCAGGCACCGAGGAGCTAAGCCCCCCAGAACAGGGGATCCGATTCCACCTCTCCCCAAACCTGGTTTCTCTCGGCCCCTGCCGTGCCTGTCGCCCCCTCCCAGCCTGCACCCCCCTACCGGCAGCAGCAGCGACATCCCTCTCCGAGGGGGCAGGAGATGGGAGGAGAGTCGGGCGCTGAGGAACAGGACGGCTCAGGAATGACTCCAGCACAGAATCAGCAAAACCAGGATCCCACAAGGAGATTTATTCACACACAGGCGACCCCAAGGGACTCCGAGCAGAGACCAGCAGGAGAACAAAGGAAGTGCCAGATCCCAGCTGGGGTCCATGGGCCGTAGCTCCATTGGAGTCAATGGGGCAGATCCCAGCTGGGGTCCATGGGCCGTAGCTCCAATGGAGTCAATGGGGCAGATCCCAGCTGGGGTCCATGGGCCGTAGCTCCATTGGAGTCAATGGGGCAGATCCCAGCTGGGGTCAATGGGATGTGGCTCCATTGGAGTCAATGGGGCAGATCCCAGCTGGGGTCAATGGGCCGTAGCTCCACTGGAGTCAATGGGGCCAGATCCCAGCTGGGGTCCATGGGCCGTAGCTCCACTGGAGTCAATGGGGCCAGATCCCAGCTGGGGTCCATGGGCCGTAGCTCCACTGGAGTCAATGGGGCCAGATCCCAGCTGGGGTCCATGGGCCGTAGCTCCATTGGAGTCAATGGGGCAGATCCCAGCTGGGGTCAATGGGACGTGGCTCCATTGGAGTCAATGGGGCAGATCCCAGCTGGGGTCCATGGGCCGTAGCTCCATTGGAGTCAATGGGGCCAGATACCAGCTGGGGTCCATGGGCCGTAGCTCCATTGGAGTCAATGGGGCAGATCCCAGCTGGGGTCAATGGGACGTGGCTCCATTGGAGTCAATGGGGCAGATCCCAGCTGGGGTCCATGGGCCGTAGCTCCATTGGAGTCAATGGGGCCAGATACCAGCTGGGGTCCATGGGCCGTAGCTCCATTGGAGTCAATGGGGCAGATCCCAGCTGGGGTCCATGGGCCGTAGCTCCATTGGAGTCAATGGGGCAGATCCCAGCTGGGGTCCATGGGCCGTAGCTCCAATGGAGTCAATGGGACAGATCCCAGCTGGGGTCCATGGGCCATAGCTCCATTGGAGTCAATGGGGCAGATCCCAGCTGGGGTCCATGGGCCGTAGCTCCATTGGAGTCAATGGGGCAGATCCCAGCTGGGGGTCAATGGGCCGTAGCTCCAAGGGGTCAAATTATTTCCTGACCCAGCCCAGCCCTCTGCGCCATCTCGTAGATTTCCTGACCTCCTGGGTGAATTACACAGCTTGGAGGAAGTCCCCCAAACAGTTCCTAGGGCAGATTGTTTAGGAAAAACCCTCCTGCTGCTTTGACAAGTTGCCCGTGACGGAAGCCCCATCCCCGCCCTTGGGAGGTGATGCCGATGGCCAACTACGCTCACCGTTACAAATACACCCCCCTATTTTCAGTCGGCGCCGTGGCCCTGCACCCACAGAGTTTAATGCGGGGACAGCGGCCGGCAGCCGCCGGCAGAGACAGGAGGAGGGGAGCTGAGGTGATCCGAGCTGGTTCAGTTGTTTGCCCCATCCGGACCTGCCCCTTGTCGCTAGGTCCCGTTGGGTTGGGCTCTACGGGGCTTGAATCATGTTTGCGTCTCTCTTCTGCTCCTGCTCCGATTTTCAACCTCCTTTTAAAACCGGGTCTCCCCAGAACTGGGCCCAGGATTCCAGGATGGCTGTGGACCCTCCATGAGGGTGTTGGGGTCTGGGCAGCACCCGGCACGATGGGACCCTGATCTCGATGGGGATCTGGGAGATAGGCCAGCGTAGAAGGACATCGGAGGGTGAATCGTCACTGCACGGACACGTAGTGAGAGGCAGCGAAGGGGAGCTAGGTGGGAGGGGAAACTGAGGCAAGGAATGGGGCAAGGACTCGGCCAGGGCCGGCCAGTGGGTTGCGTGTCATGGCTAGGAATGGCTCAGGGCCCTTTGGCTGGGTTTTCCCACCACAGCTCAACATTTCAAACCTGAGACCTGTCGGCAGGTCGGGACTGGAAGGGGTGGGGGTGGGGGGTCAGCACACGGTTTTGCTCGAGCTCCCTGATGAGAGAGGCTAAGACGGGATTTCGGTGATGGGGAGGAACATGGGGGAGACTGCAAAGATCTGGGGCTGTCCCAGACGCCAGCCGGCATGTGCAGGAGGGAGGGAGATAAAATGGGCCCCCTCCACTGGCCAGTGCTCCTTTGGACCCAGAGCTGCACAGGGGAGACCCCAAAACAGGACCGAGGTGATGCCTCAGCTCTGCCCTTCCACGTCCCTTCCCTTCAATTTCCATTTAGCTCATCCCCTCCTGTGGGTCCCTCAGGCTGTCTCCTCCCTTCGTGGGCCATGGGAGAGAAACCCTCAGCCTACGCATGATCCTGGCAGCTTGACAGTAAGCCCATGACCAGGATCCACTCTCATGCTTCAGGGCAGTGCAGCGGTCAGGAAGGATTTATTTTCCCCCCGGGGCCATGTGACTCAGGGACTTCTAGGATCCCAGCTGAATCCCAATCAAATCACCTCTCTGCTCCTACTCACGATTCCCTTATTTATACATCCCATTGGTGCTGACTTTTATTTTTGCCTGGGGGGATGCTCCACCCCTGAGGCCCCACCCCTCCCCCCAAGGCCCCACCCTCGTTCCTCCTCTTTCTGCCCCCACTCCGCGCCCTCCCCGAGTCCCCCGCCTGCCCACAGTTAGCTCCTCTCTGCCCTCCCCCCCCGTTTTTATTGATGTACATTTCCACCGTTGTGGGAAATTGACTGGGGGTGTCCAAATGATGCGGGGGGTGGTGGTGGTGTCAGACAATAATTAGTTAACGACAGGAGAGGCTGAGATTCCGAAAGATCAAAGTTTATCGTTGTCAAATCACACCCCGTCCACATCACGTGTCAAGACAGACAAAGGAATGTCCTGAAATCGAACCCTGAAACGGTCCCGGGTCACTTCGCCCCGCTGTCAGTTTTTCTCGTTAGCGCCGGTGAGCAATTAAAAAAGCGAATCCAGCTAGCCCGGCTGTTCCGTTAATAACAGTATTTGGATCAAGGCAAATGGACTTTATTGAAATGACACCCATTTCCCTTACGGAAAGGAAAGCCGGTGACTGCAGAAATGGCACATTTCCAGGGGCGGCCAATCAACATTATTCAGGATTTTCATCTCCGGGGCAACTGCGGCTTTTCGGCTGCGTTTGAAATATAAAATCAAGCTTCAGAATGTCAGCGTTTCCCACGGACCGGAACAGCGTGTTTTATCCGCCCCGGGCGGACACGGAAAAGCCACAGATTCGAATGAGGAACAAAAGAAACTCCTTTGATTGTCACCGGCAGCCTGCGGAACTCTCTGCCACAAGACCTAAACCAGGAGTGGGGGCCCCGGAAGGCCAGAGTCAGACGAGCCCAGACTGTCCCCCTGCGTGCTGACTTTGGGGGAACGCTACCGCGGTGGGCCAGGGAAACTCCTAATCCCCACCAGAGGGCGCTTTGCACTTCCCCCTGCCACCAGCCACTTGAAGACGGGCTACCGGGCTAGATGGACCCATTGCCCTGTTCCACCGCAGCAGGGGGATAATACAGTGGGATGGGCCCCTGCTTCTCATCGACGGCAGCAATTCACCTGCTTCCATGTTCGGGGCCAGGAGTTGTAACTCCCAGCCCCGCCCCTCTGACTCAGTAAACCCTGCTCCAGGCCCAGGGCCAGGGAGAGAACCCAGGAGTCCTGGCTCCCCGCTCCCCACCTCTAACCACCAGACCCCACTCCCCTCCCAGAGCCAGGGAGAGAACCCAGGAGTCCTGGCTCCCAACCCCCCTGCTCTAACCACTAGATTCCACTCCCCTCCCAGAGCCAGGGAGAGAACCCAGGAGTCCTGGCTCCCTGCTCCCCCCTGCTCTAACCACTAGACCCTACTCCTCTCCCAGGCATGAGGGACTGGACCAATCCTCCCACGTCCCCGCCGGCCACCTTATCCCCAAGCCCTCGCTGTCCCCGTGTCCTCGGCCCCCGGCTCTCCTCCCACCCGGGCTAGGCTTCCTGGGGCACCGGCCCCCTCCCCAGCACCCGCCGGAGAGCCCCCTTCATCTCCTGGTTGCGGAGGCTGTAGATGAAGGGGTTGAGGAGGGGGGTGACGGTGGAGTAGAGCAGGGTGGCCACCATGTCCCGCCAGGGGGCGTAGTGGCCGGCGGGCCGAAAGAAAAGCCCGATGACGGTGCCATAGAACAGGGCCACCGTGACCAGGTGGGCCCCGCAGGTGGAGAGGGCCCGGCGCCAGCCCCGGGCGGCGGGCAGCCGGGCCAGCGTGGCCACGATGCGCCCGTAGGAGCCAGCCACCAGGAGCAGCGGCCCCAGCACGACCATGCTGCCCTCGGCCAAGACGGCGGCGTGGTTGGGCCTGGTGTCGCCGTCGGCCAGGGCCAGGAGCTGGCGCAGGTCGCAGAAGAAGTGGCGGAGGTGGGGGCGGGCGGGGAAGGGCAGGCGGGCGAGGAGCAGGGTGTGCAGCAGGGCGTGGAGCTGGGCCAGCCCCCAGGAGGTGCCCACCAGCCCCCAGCGGCGCCCAGGGCTCATCACGGCGGTGTAGCGGAGCGGGCGGCAGACAGCCAGGTAGCGGTCGTAGGCCATGACGGCCAGCAGGAAGTTCTCCAGCACCCCGAAGGTGATGAAGACGTAGTTCTGGGCCAGGCAGGCGGCGTAAGGCACCGCCCAGCTCCCGAACGCCAGGGTCCCCAGCGCCGTGGGGGCCGCGGCCGAGGTGAAGCCCACGTCGGCCAGCGAGAGGTGGGCCAGGAAGAAGTACATGGGGGCCCGGCGCAGGCGGGGGTCCCGGCGGATCAGCAGGGACACCAGCAGGTTGCCCAGCAGGGTGGCCAGGTAAGCGCCCAGGAAGAGGGGGAAGAGCAGGCGGCGCGTGGCCGGGCGGGAGGCGAGGCCCAGCAGGACGAACTCGGAGACGCCGGTCCCGTTTCCCGGCCCCATGGCCCTGCGGGGGGAAGAGCGGAGGACAGAGTTATGGGTCTGGCCCCTAATGCCCTGCCCATGGGGCTCTCCAGACTACGGCTACCTGCCGAACCCCATCCACCCCTTCTGGCGACTGATCCCCCCCCATCCGTCAATCCCCACATACCCCTTCCAGCTATCTGGCTGTCCCCCCATCTATCCATCTGCATGCCCCCCATCTATCTATTCCCACACCTCCCCTCTATCTAGCCATCCACCCCCCTGTCTGTCCATCCATCCACCCCCATCCACACCCTCTGTCTGTCCATCCATCCCAATCCATCCCTCTGTCTGTCCCCCCATCTATCCATCCGCATGCCCCCCATCTATCTATTCCCACACCTCCCCTCTATCTAGCCATCCACCCCCCTGTCTGTCCATCCATCCACCCCCATCCACCCCCCTGTCTGTCCACCCATCCACCACCATCCACACCCTCTGTCTGTCCATCCATCCCAATCCACCCCTCTGTCTGTCTGTCCATCCCTACACACCCCTTCCATCCCTCTGTCTGTCCCCCATCTATCCATCCGCATGCCCCCCATCTATCTATTCCCACACCTCCCCTCTATCTAGCATCCACCCCCTGTCTGTCCATCCATCCACCCCCATCCACACGCTCTGTCTGTCCCTCCATCTATCCATCCTCATGCCCCCATCTATCTATTCCCACACCTCCCCTCTATCTATCCATCCACCCCCACACACACCCCTGTCTGTCCATCCATCCACCCCCTCTGTCTGTCCATCCACTCCCATCCACCCCTCTGTCTGTCCATCTATCCACCCCCACACACCCATCTGTCCATCCATCCCAATCCACCCCTCTGTCTGTCCATCCATCCCTACACACCCCGTCTAGCTATCTGTCTGTCCCCCCATCTATCCATCCGCATGCCCCCCATCTATCTATTCCCACACCTCCCCTCTATCTAGCATCCACCCCCCTGTCTGTCCATCCATCCACCCTCATCCACACCCTCTGTCTGTCCATCCACCCCCATCCACACCCTCTGTCTGTCCCCCATCTATCTATTCCCACACTTCCCCTCTATCTAGCCATCCACCCCCCTGTCTGTCCATCCATCCACCCCCATCCAAACCCTCTGTCTGTCCCCCCATCTATCCATCCTCATGCCCCCATCTATCCCCCCACACACCCCTGTCTGTCCATCCATCCACCCCCCCACACCCATCTGTCCATCCACCCCCATCCATCCCCTCTGTCTGTCCATCCATCCCCACACAACCCCTCTATCTATCTATCTATCTATCTATCTATCTATCTATCTATCTATCTATCCTCTGCTCCACCCCACTCTATTTATAAACTGGATTCAAGTGTTCTGTGTTGGTGGGGTGGGGTCAATTGTTTTGAACGGTAAAACTGTGGGGCAAAGGGGGCCAAGAAGAGGAGCATCCCTCAAAATGTGGGGTGTGGGAGCAATATGGCTTGGCCTGTGGAACTCACTGCTACAAGATATTCCATTTCGCAAGGTACTTGGGTGCTGCAGGGTCAGAGTCCCTCTCAGTCATTTGGATTTTATCTACCCTACACCCAGGAACTCTTATTATCCCTGATTGAGAGCTGGGGGCGGCTTTGTGCAGAACAGCTCCTGTCAAACGAATCGGCCTTGCTCCGTATGAGTTTAACCCACTTTGGAACTGGATTAAACTATCCAGAAAAAGGGGACGTGTTATTCCAGAATAAGAGAGTCCACACATGGAGGCATCGGGGATAGCCAACCCGCTTTCCATTCACATCCTTCCTTAACTTCCCACACCCGGCTCCCATTTGTCCTCAGGTGCCTGAGACAGTGTGAACGGAATCGGCTTGGCTCCACTTCTCTTGGCCTCCAGAGGTCTCCGTAGCATTTTAAACATGCCCGAAGCGAGACAGGAACCACTTTACTGGCCTTCTCTTATTCCAGTTGTGATGTCTACTGACTTTCCTGATTTGCATTCCCCTTGTCTGCATAGAATTAAGTTTCTGGATGTGTTTCCCCTGAATTCCACCCTCTCAATTAACGCTACGGAGCTGCCACAGAAAAGAACCGGGGATCTGTGACCCCAATAAACAGGTGTCATAATTGTTCAGGCTACATTTGTGGAGAGAGGCTTTTCCCAGAGATCCTGCTTCTAAGAGTAACATTAAATATCTCATAGCCGCAATAGGCTGCCTTTCAGAGGCAGGCAAATGGGGAAACTGAGGCAGGGACCGGGTGCAGCATCTTGCCCAAGGCTAATGGACAGACATGGGGGCTTGAGCCCGGGGTTTTCTCAGCCAGTGCTCACCGGTGGCCCCCGTCCTCCGAGAGTGATATTTGTCACCTGCCATTTCGGGACGCCCGGAGTGGCCGATCCGGATAACGATCAATAACGAATGAAAGGAGCGGGCTGGGGATAATCAGCGCCCACCAGCGTGGCTGTGTGGCTGATCGGTCCTGTCACGCTAAGCGGCCTTTCTCCATATGATCTCAACCCGCTCTGGACCAGCGTTGAACTCAGCCGGGAAAAGGAGCTGTGGGATTCCGGACTGAGACAGTCCACCCACGACGCGGATTCACGTCACGGTCGCCAAATTATTTCAGCTTCCCGGCCCCAAATTTCCAAGCGATGAAAACGGTCCGAGGGTTCGGTTCGGCCGATGGGCATTGGAGAGAAAAGGGACCTCGGAAATGTTCTGGTTCGGGGGCCGGAAAACGCTTCGTTCGAGCCGAAGGAAACCGTGAGGCTTTCTTGGGTCCGGCCGAAGGCGCGGAAAATCGGTTTTCCCCCCGGCTCAGCTCTTAAGGAACCTCTGGGCCATACCCCCACCCCGGATTAGGACCCCGGCACGCACTGCGTTACCCGCCCTGGCTCTGACTGGCAAGGTGGTACCACTGACCTGCCTGCTCCACACCAGATCCCTTCATGGAGAAATGCCTCCCGCCGCTTGCAAGGCCTCGGAAAGGACAGCCGGAGACGAGGCCGGACGTGGGGATTTGAACGCCTCCCCGTTCGAGGTGAAGGGTGGCAGGTCCCGCTCTGGCACCTCGCAGAGGGGTATAAATGGGGGAGGCGGGGGAAGGGGTGTGGACAGCTGGGCCCCCTGGCACTGTGGAGGGATGGCCCCCCCTTCCCAGGCTGCTGGGAGGTTAATGATGCACAGGAGAAGCAATTAACGCACGCTGGCAATTAGGGGAGCGAAGGGGCCCGTCCTAGGCAGGGTGGAAAACGCAGCGTTATTTCTCCTGCCCCATGTCAAAAGCTTGGGGCTCAGAGGCTGTGCTGCAGGCATTGGTGTGGAGTGTCCAGCTGGGGGCGCTCTCCCCTGGCAGGGCCGGGCGGTGGGCGATGCCATGCGACAGGGAGTGGGGCGTTATGTGCGGCTGTTCCCAGCTGCCCCACCCCAGAGGTGGCTGCATCTCACCGCCGGGCAAGCCATCCCCATGCAGTGTTCGATGTAGCTATTCCCTGGCTGTCCTGCCCCAGAGGTGGCTGAATCTCACCACTGGGCAAGCCGTCCCCATGCAGCGTTCTATGTAGCTATTCCCTGGCTGTCCTGCCCCAGAGGTGGCTGCATCTCACCGCTGGTCCAGCCATCCCTGTGTGGCATTACGTGCCGCTGTTCCTCACCTGGCCAAGAAGCTTGATTTTGGGTTGTCCTCCACAGGAAAAACATTTGTGCAATCCCCACTCCCAAACCGGGCTTGTTTCTCCCCTGGCCGCTGTCCTGCCAAACTCTTCGCTCACCCCACGGTGCAAAGATCTTTCCTAATCATCCCCCAGGCACAATGCCGGCCGCTGATACACACGGCGGCTGCGACTGTCTTGTAAGACCCAGAATGTAGTGAGCGTCCCAGCAGGGCTCTCAAGCTGCTAATGGGACACTCCCCAGAGCTAGGCGCATTTTAATCCAGCCGAATGCAGGGTTTGCCATCTAGGAACTAGGAGGTCAGGCCAGACCTACACAATGGGGGCTGGATCCCGGAAAGTAGGGCTCTGGGAGGGAGCTAGAGCAAACAACTCAACATGAGTTGATCGCTTGAGGATTCCCTGTTCTGTTCATTCCCTCTGGGGCACCTGGCATTGGCCACTGTTGGTAGACAGCTAGGTGGCCCTTTGGTCTGACCCACTCTGGCTGTTCTTATGTTCTTATGAGGGGCTGCAAGTGTTTTGATGGATAGGATTAAAATTCAAAATGATCTGGAGAAATGGTCTGAAGAAAATCGGATGAAATTCAATCAGGACAAATGCAAAGTGCTCCACTTCGGAAGGACCAATCCGTTGCACACACACAAAGGGAAACGACTGCCTAGGAAGGAGTCCGGTGGAAACGGATCTGCGGGGTCAGAGTGGATCACAAGCTAAAATATGAGTCAACAGTGTGACGCCGTTGCAAAAAAAGCCAACGTCGTTCTGGGCTGTATCAGCAGGAGCGTTGTAAGCCAGACACGAGAAGTGATTCTTCCGCCCTGATACGGTCTCAGCTGGAGGATTGGGTCCTGTTCTGGGCGCCGCGTTGCAGGAGAGATGGGGACAAATTGGAGAAAGTCCAGAGACGAGCAACAAACATGATGAAAAATCTAGAAAACATGAGCTATGGGGGAAGATTGAAAAAACGGGGTTTGTTTAGTCTGGAGACGAGAAGCTGGAGAGGGGATGGGAGAACAGTTTCCAAGTACATAAAACGTGGTTACAAGAAGGAGAAAAATTGTTCTCTTTAACGTCTGAGGATAGGACAAGAAGCAATGGGCTTAAATTGCAGGACGGACATTAGGAAAAACTTCCTAACTGAGAGCCGGCTCCGAACCCCTGCAGGTGACTCCCCGCGGGGAGGGGCGGCCGGCGCTCTTGGGGCCGGGGTTCGGGTTGAAAACGACCGGGGCGAATCGGAGAACGGCTCTGAAATCGAGCAGGGGAAATCGGACAAGGACCGAGCGCAGCGTATGCCTCCGAGGAAGGAAAAAGCAAACGGGCAGCTGCTGGCCGCGTGTCCGACGGGGCTGGGGGGTTCCCGCGGGGGACAAATCGGATCTGAGCCGACAGCGGGGCGCAGCTGCGGAAGAAGCGAATCTAGTTCTGGGGGATATCAAAGTCCTGCTCGGCTCGGCACTGGGGAGGCCCCAGGGGGAGTTTGTGTCCAATTCTGGGGGCCCCGCGCTTCAGGAAAGATGGTGACAAACCGGAGAGCGTCCAGGCAAAATGAGCCATGGTTTAGAAAGTCTGCCTGGTGGGAAAAGGTTACAAAACTGGGCCCACTTGGTCTGGGAAAAAGCCTGACAGGGGACCAGAGAGATCTGTCCTGGGCTGTTCTGATCACTTGCTCTCCGCGTCTGCTGAAGGCAGGACAAGCCGGGACGGGCTGAAGGCTCGGCATGGGAGGTTGAGGTGAGAGATTAGGAAAAAGGGTGAGTCTCCTACAGACCCCCCTGGCCCCCGTTGTGTTCTCTGTTCCCCCTTGAATCGGGGACTTGGGATTCCAATGGAGGGGGAAGGGGAACCCCACGGGATACAGGAGCACCCAGGCTTGGGGGTTTCTGGGGGTGGGGCGCCCATTGGAAGATGCACAAGCCACAGGGCTCCCCTGGCATTCGCCAGCTACAGGAGGGGCCAACACAGAACGTTGTGCTCGGAAAATAATCAGAACATAAGAACTGCCGTATAGGGTCCGTCTAGCTCAGGGTCCTGTCTCAGACAGTAGCCGGTGCCGGGTGCTTCAGAGGGAATGACCAGAACGGGGCAAATATCAAGTGACCCATCCACTGTGTCGGCCAGTCCCAGCTCCTGGCCATCGGACGTTTAGAGACACCCAGAGCATGGGGTTGCCTCCCTGCCCATCTTGGCTAATCGCCGTCCATGGACCTGTCCTCCAGGAACATCTCTCATTCTTTTTATGAATCCAGTTCGACTTTTGGCCTTCACAACATCCCCTGGCGAGGAGTTCCACAGGTTGACTGGCTGCTGGGTGAAGAAGTCCTTCCTTCCGTCCGTTTGAAACCTGCTGTCTATTAATTTCATCGGGTCACCCCAGTTTTTGTGTTATGGGCAGGAGTAAATAACACGTTCTTATTTACCTTCCCCCCCCAGTCGTGATTTTATAGACCTCGCTCATATCCCCCCTTAGCCGTCGCTTTTCCAAGCTGAACTGTCCCAGTTTTATTAATCTCTCCTCATACAGCAGCCGTTTCAGACCCCTGCTCATTTTTGTTGCCCTTTTCTGAACCTTTTCCAATTCCAATCTATCTTTTCTGAGATGGGGCGAGCACATCCGCACGCAGTATTCACGGTGTGCACGTACCGTGGATTTATATAGAGGCAATAGGATATTTCCTATCTTATCTCTCCCTTTCTTAAGGGTTCCCAACACGCTTTTTTGACACCGCTGCACATTGAGTGGCTGTTTTCACAGAACTCTCCACAATGACGCCAAGATCTTTCTCGAGTGGTAACAGTTAATTTAGATCCCATCATTGTATGTATAGTTGGGATTCTGTTTTCCAATGTGCATCACTTTGCATTTATCAACGTTGAATTTCATCTGCCATTTTCTTGCCCGGGTACCCAGTTTTGTTCGGTCCCTTTGTAGCTCTTCACAGTCTGCCTGGGACTGAACTATCTTGAGCAGTTTTATATCATCTGCAAATGTTGCCACCTCCCTGTTTACCCCTTTTTCCAGATCGTTTATGAATATGTTGAATAGGACTGGACCCCTGGGGGACACCACTATTTACCTCTCTCCATTCTGAAAACTGACCCTTTATTCCTACCCTTTGTTTCCTGTCTTTTAAACAGTTACCGATCCATGAGGGGACCGTCCCTCGTATCCCATGACAGCTCACTTTGTGTAAGAGCCTTTGGTGAGGGACCTTGTCAAAGACTCTCTGAAAGTCCAAGGACACCATATCCACTGGATCAGCCTCGTCCACGCGTTTGTTGAATTCAGCCCTGATTGCAGGATGGCGAGACCTGGGAAATGCAGCTGGCACAGTTGGGGGCAGGGAATGGGACGTGGGGTATTTCCCCTCTAGGGGGTGCTGATCTGGCCCCAGGATGGGGGGGGACTGGCTGGCTCAGGGGGACAGGGAATGGGATGTGGGGTCTTTCCCCTCTAGGGGGCACCAGCTCTGATATGGACAATTCAGTGTGCAGGGGACGAAGGGGGAGCCTGGGGGTAAGCACCCCAACTCCCATGCCCAGCCCTTCAGAGAGCCCCCCGCTCCCGCTGCCCCTCGAAACTCGCCCCCTAACTAAAAGCAGAATTAGCTACACCGAGACCGCACTGAGACTGCGGACGCTCGTCCCGGGGGCGAATAGCGCTAACGAACCCCATGGGGCCTGCGTTAATGAACCCAATCAGTGCTAGGTCCCCTCGGTGCCCGATCCTCACCCCGACTCTCCCATGATTAATTAGCCAGAGCCACAACCAAGGAGCAAATGAGAAAACTTCAGACTCAGGGGAGGAGAGAAAAAGTCCAGAAGTTGGTGTGAGCGGAAAAAATTTGATGGATGTACAGATCCCGACACCTCTGTCCCAGGTCACTTGGAGGGGCCATGGATCCAGATGCCCTCACCCCATATCACCCGGGAGGCCATGGTTTAGGAACCCCGCTAAACCCCTGGATAGTCGTCTTAGTGCTTGTCTACATGGGGACACTCAGGACATAGTATACAAAATCCTTGTAATTGAATTATTTAAACCAGCTTAATCTCCTCTATAGAGAGCCCCTGGTTCGGAACTAAAGTGGCCTTAATCCTGTTTGGTGTAATTCAGTTAATTAATGGAATTAAGCTAAACCACATTAAATCTGAATTAAAATGTCTCTTCTCAACTGAATGAAGGCCCCGTTCATTCTGAATGGGAGGGTCCACATGGGGGATATAATGCAGTTTATCTAATCCACTTTCAATCCACGCTCTCAACTGGAATTGTGTGTTGTGTGTGTCCCAAAACATAAGTCTATCTGCATCCGTTGCCGCCAGCAGCGACCCAAGATTGCAATGTCAACGAGCGATCCCAACATCGATCGGACGGAGGGCTGGGTGCTGTTATGGCGCAGGTGAAAGAATTAGTCTGTTACATCAGGAGAACGCAGAGAGACACTCAAGGTTTTTCACTGCTGTGCTTGTCTTCTGAACGGAGAGTCATAGATTCATAGATTATCAGGGTTGGAAGGGACCTCAGGAGGTATCTAGTCCGACTCCCTGCTCAACGCAGGACCAACCCCAAATAAATCATCCCAGCCAGGGCTTTGTCAAGCCTGATCTTAAAAACCTCTAAGGAAGGAGATTCCACCACCTCCCTAGGTAACGCATTCCAGTGCTTCACCAACCTCCTAGGGAAATAGTGTTTCCTAATATTCAACCTGGACCTCCCCCACTGCAACTTGAGACAATTGCTCCTTGTTCTGTCATCTGGTACCACCGAGAACAGCCGAGCTCCATCCTCTTTGACCCCCCGTTCAGGTAGTTGAAAGCAGCTATCAAATCCCCCCTCATTCTTCTCTTCTGCAGACTAAACAAGCCCAGTTCCCTCAGCCTCTCCTCATAAGTCATGTGCTCCAGCCCCCTAATCATTTTCGTTGCCCTCCGCTGGACTCTCTCCAATTTGTCCACATCCCTTCTGTAGTGGGGGGCCCACAACTGGACGCAATACTCCAGATGTGGCCTCACCAGTGCCGAACAGAGGGGAATAATCACGTCCCTCGATCTGCTGGCAACACTCCTACTAATACAGCCAATCGGCTCTTAAAAACCTCCAATGACGGGGATCCCACAGCCCCCCTTGGGAGCCGGTTCTGGAGCTGAACTAGTTTTTCCTGAGGCCATGTCTACACTTCCAAATTAACTCACCCTAACTCACGGCGGCATCCAGCTGTCACGGTAATTCCATTGCTCGTACGAGTCCACACGGGGCTTCTGGTGTCAGCAGGGCGCTTATATCGATTGTACTGCAGGGTGGGATGTTGTGGGACCGCTCCTGGACGCCGCATCGTCACCGACCCTGCGCCGACCTAACGCCACCAATCATGACTCTACGCCACGCGTGTGGGTGGAGTTGTTAAGTCAGCATGGCGGAGCAGTTACGTCGACAGGAGCAAAATTTAAGTGTAGACACGTCCATGGTTAGGTCAACATGAGCTGCCGTGCATCGATCTATCTCTTTAGCATAGACCAGACCTAAGATCTAACCTCTATCTCCCTTGCTGCAGATGAAGCCCATTGCTTCTTGTCCAAAATTCAGGAGACACAGAGAACAATCGATCCCTGGCTTCTTTAGAACAGATTTGCAGGCTGCTATCAGGTCCCCCCGCCGTCTTTTCTCCAGATTAAACATGTTCCGTTGTTGTTTTTTAAACCTTTCTGCCTAGGCCACGTTTGCTCCACCTTGCATCATTTTTGTTGCTCTCCTCTGGACTCTCTCCAGTTTGTCCACATCTCCCTGACCGTGTGACGCTCAGAACTGGAACAGTCCTGCTGCGCTGAGGTCCGTGCATTGCAAACTTTCATAAAAGACCTCGCTGGGTGTATTTTGACAGGACAATCACATTGGATACAATCAGTTGGTTTAACTGCTTATATTGTGGGGGGTTCAACCTCCTGCTGGTCTGGGAGACCCAGCTCCGGCGTAGACATAATCTAAGAGTCTCACTTAGCCAGGCAAGACATATATTTTGCAACATGGCTGTGAGCCCATAACCAGAGAGACAAGCAATGCCTGAAACAGCCCCGTGCTGGTACAAGTTGGCCAGGTCTCGGAGTAGCTGTATAAGAACGGCCAAACCGGGTCACACCAATGGTCCATCCAGCCCAGTATCCTGACTTCCGACAGTGGCCAGTGCCAGATGCTTCAGGGGAATGAACAGACCAGGGCAATTATTGCAAGATCCATCCCTTGTTGTCCACTCCCAGCTTCCGGCCATCGGACGTTTAGGGACACCCAGAGCGTGAGGTTACGTCCCTGACCATCTTGGCTAATCGCCATTGATAGATCTACCCTCCAAGAATTTATCTCATTCTTTTTGTAACTAAGTTCTACTTTTGACCTTCACAACATCCCCTGGCAAGGAGTTCCACAGGTTGACGGTGCGTTGTGTCAAGAAATACTTTCTTCTGTTTGTTTTAAACCTGCTGCCTGTTAATTTCATTGGGTGACCCCAGCTTTTGTTTTATGGGAAGGGGTAAATAACACATCCTGATTGACTTTCTCCTCCTCATTCATGATTTTTCTAGACCTCTATCATCTCCCCCTCTCAATCATCTCTTTTCCAAGCTGAACAGTCCTCCTCTGTTTAATCTTGCCGCATCAAGCGGATGTTTTCTGAGAACTGGCCACGATGCCTGAAAACACCTGCCAGGCCCGCGATTCTCTAGCGGTGAGACTGCAAATAAAAAATCAACAGCAGAGATAGAAGCGCAGTTGTCTTTCGTTGCTGATCTCTCCTTCCGCGTTTTATGTGCATTTGTCTTACATTTCCAATGCTTAACTGCTTTGCCTTCTCTCCATGAAAGGTGAACAGGATTTTTAATGAGGTGTTTGCCATGGGGTTAGGCAGGCTGATGGCTCTGATACCAAACCCTGAACTTTGTTTAACACCATTTAATGTGGGACAGTGACAGGGTCACATCTCTGGGCCCGTTTATTCCATGGAAATTAATCCAGCATTGGGGATCTAGAATTTGGGGCTTGAGGGACCTGGAACCTTGTCAGGGACCTAGAACCTGGAACATGTACCTTCCATAAAAGATTAAAAGGAATTTTAACAGGGTCACATTTCTGGGCCCGTTTATTCCATGGAAAGTAATCCAGCATTGGGGAATCTAGAACATGGGGCTTGAAGGACCTAGCACCTTGAGCTCTGGCGCCGAGGACAGGTCAGGAGATGCACAATGACTGAGGAGGGAAACCACACTTGGACCTGGCGCTGTGAGTGCCAGTTCGAGGAGGGCTGGGATGGGTGTGTCTCTCCAGCTCGAAATGTAGACTTACCTGGAGGAGGCAGGAGCATTGAGACTGGTACATGGGGCTGCCCTCCAAGGCTTGGAGCCTAACGCCCAGAATGGACCCTGATGTGAATGAGGATTCAGAAACTAAGGCTCTTGGCATCTTCTGCCAACCTCGGAGGTTTGGGGGCTTCTGGGTTGACGCTGGGAGCCCATTGGGGGAACATCCTGGGGCAGAGGCGGGTGGGCTGGCAGTGCCGGGGTCCGGGGCTGCTGGGAAGTGGGCGGGAGAGGACTCCAGCCCCTCCTGGGACCTCATTAAGGCCTCCCCAGCAGGGGAACAAGGGGCTCCCAAGGAACCAATCAGGACCTGTTTGCCTGGCTTTGGGAGGGGCTGGAAGGGAGTGAAATACCCCCACCAGCCACCCAGCCTGGCTCTTTCCTCCTCTGCAGGGTGAGGAACAAACCCAGCTGGGATCCAGGCCCCAGTGATCCCCCCCCTACGCGACTCCCCCGCCCTGAGAACACTGGCCGAGCCCCCCCATGCAGCGGAGACTCTGAAATCAGGTAAGCGGAGGGTCGGGGGCAGGGGGCTTCGGATCAGCACGGAGGATCCTTCTCCCGGCATCAGCTGTGAGTCACTCCACTATGACATTGACTCCCGGCCTTCCCCCTCTCTAACCACCAAACTCCCCTCCCAGAGCTGGGGAGAGAACCTAGGAGTCCTGGTTCCCAGCCCTCCCTGCTCTAACCCCTAGCCCCCACTCTCCTCCCAGAGCTGAGCAGAGAGCCATAAGAACATAAGAACGGCCAGACCGGGTCAGACCAAAGGTCCATCTAGCCCAGCGTCCTGTCTGCCAACAGTGGCCAATGCCAGGTGCCCCAGAGGGAGTGAACTTAACAGGCAATGATCAAGTGATCTCTCTCCTGTCATCCATCATCACCCTCTGACAGACAGAGGCTGGGGACACCATTCCTTACCCATCCTGGCTAATAGCCATTAATGGACTTAACCTCCATGAATTTATCCAGTTCTCTTTTAAACCCTGTTATAGTTCTAGCCTTCACAACCTCCTCAAGCAAGGAGTTCCACAGGTGGACTGTGCGTTGTGTGAAAAAGAACTTCCTTTTATTTGTTTGAAACCTGCCGCCCATTAATTTCATTTGGTGACCCCTAGTTCTTGTATTATGGGAACAAGTAAATAACTTTTCCTTAGTCACTTTCTCCACATCACTCATGATTTTATAGACCTCTATCATATCCCCCCTTAGTCTCCTCTTTTCCAAGCTGAGAAGTCCTAGTCTCTTTAATCTCTCCTCATATGGGACCCGTTCCAAACCCCTAATCATTTTAGTTGCCCTTCTCTGAACCTTTTCTAGTGCCAGTATATCTTTTTTGAGATGAGGAGACCACATCTGTACACAGTATTCGAGATGTGGGCGTACCATCGATTTATATAAGGGCAATAAGATATTCTCCGTCTTCTTCTCTATCCCTTTTTTAATGATTCCTAACATCCTGTTTGCTTTTTTGACCACCGCTGCACACTGCGTGGACGTCTTCAGAGAACTATCCACGGTGACTCCAAGATCTTTCCTGATTAGTTGTAGCTAAGTTAGCCCCCATCATATTGTATGTAGAGTTGGGGTTATATTTTTGCAAGGTGCATTACTTTACATTTATCCACATTAAATTTCATTGGCCATTTTGTTGCCAAATCACTTAGATTTGTGAGCCCAGGAATCTTGGCTCCCAGCCCCCCCCCCCCCCGCTCTAACCACTAGACCCCACTCCCCTCTCAGAGCTGGGGAGAGAACCCAGGAGTCCTGGCTCCCAGCCCCCCCTGCTCTAACCACTAGACCCCACTCCCCTACCAGAGCCAGGGAGAGAACCCAGGAGTCCTGGCTCCCAGCCCCCCCTGCTCTAACCACTAGACCCCACTCCTCCCCCTCACCCCAAGAGCCCGGGACAGGTTGCCAAAGTCCAACACTGAGCTGCTCCTGGCATTTTTTCAGACCTCGGCTCAGCTGCTGACCTGACCCCCATTGGCAGCCCCACACCCTGGCCAGCCCAAGCCCCCCCGTCCCCAGGCCAGATGCTCCAACTCCACAGCCTCTCGGCTGAACCCCAGCGAGGTGCCAGTCCCCCACATGGGGCCCACTCCGCCTTCAGGGTCGGCCCCGCGGCCTCCCTGCCTCGGAGACTGAGCCCCCGGGCTCCAGGCCTCCTGCTTCACCCCAGCAGCTCCCCTGGTAGAGCTGGGTACCCCCCTTCAGGGACGCAGGCACCCCAGGATTTGCAGTGACACCCCCCCCGGGTCTCTTGGTCCTCGTCGTCCATCCCAGCCTCTGCCCAGCCCCCGCTCCTGGCTCCCGCGCCAACCCGGGGCAGACTTAACCCTTCCCCCCCTTCATCCGCTGGCCAGCAACGCAACACACAGAGGGAAACCGAGGCAGCAACAACCCAATGCTATTACAAACCATTCCCACCGCGTCACAACCCTGTAGACAGTCCGTGGGGGAGGGCACCACCCCAGGAGGTGGTTCGAACCTGAGCAGAGACCCCAGTTCGGGAGCGATGGCTGGGGAGGATTGGAAAACAGGCCATCAGCATCCCAGCCAAGGGCCCCGATCTCTGACATCCTGGCGTTGGCCTGTCTCTCTCTGTCCTTCTGCGTGACTCCGGGGAGGGGCTCCTGGCTGAGAATCTGGAGGAGACCAACTGGCCCCAAGCCATAAGAACATAAGAACGGCCAGACTGGGTCAGAGCAAAGGTCCATCCAGCCCAGAGTCCTGTCTTCCCACAGTGGCCAGTGCCAGGTGCCCCCGAGGGAATGAACAGAACAGGTAATCATCAGGTGATCCATCCCCTGTCACCAATTCCCAGCCTCTGGCAAACAGAGGCTGGGACCCCATCCACGCCCAGCCTGGCTAATAGCCATTGATGGACCTATCCTCCTTGAACTGATTTAGTTCTTTTTTGAACCCTGTTATGGTCTGGGCCTTCCCAACATCCTCTGGCAAGGAGTTCCACAGGTTGACTGTACGTTGTGTGAAGAAATACTTTATTTTCTTTGTTTTAAACCTGCTGCCTCTTAATTTCATGTGGTGGCCCCTAGTTCTTGTGTTATGAGAAGGAGTAAATAACACTTTCTTATTTACTTTCTCCACACCAGTCATGATTTTATAGACCTCGATCATATCCCCCCTTAGTCGTCTCTTTTCCAAGCTGAAAAGTCCCAGTCTTATTAATCTCTCCTCATACAGCAGCCGTTCCATATCCCTAATCATTTTTGTTGCCCTTTTCTGAACCTTTTCCAATTCCAATCTATCTTTTCCGAGATGGGGCGACCACATCTGCACGCA
Organism: Malaclemys terrapin pileata; assembly: GCF_027887155.1. Lineage (NCBI taxonomy): Eukaryota > Metazoa > Chordata > Testudines > Emydidae > Malaclemys > Malaclemys terrapin. Next base: position 585,596 of record NW_026530189.1, on the reverse strand, counting down.
GTATTCACGGTGTGGGCGGACCGTGGATTTATATAGAGGCAATAGGATATTTTCTGTCTTATGATGGATCCCTTTCTTAATGACTCCCACCATTCTGTGCGCTTTTTTCACTGCCGCTGCACACTGAGTGGCTGTTTTCACAGAACTCTCCACAACGACGCCAAGATCTTTCTTGAGTGGTAACAGTTAATTTAGACCCCATCATTGTATACGTAGAGTTGGGATTCTGTTTTCCAATGTGCATCACTTTGCATTTATCAACATTGAATTTCATCTGCCATTTTGTTGCCCAATCACCCAGTTTGGTGAGATCCTTTTGTAACTCTTCACAGTCTGCCTGGGACTGAACTATCTTGAGTAGTTTTGTGTCATCTGCACATTTTGCCACCTCCCTGTCTACCCCTTTTTCCAGATCATTTATGAGTCTGTAGACCAGCGCTGGTCCCAGTACAGGCCCCTGGGAGAGAGAGAGAGAGAGAGTCCCCTTTAGCAGATTTCAGGGTTCACACCAGCCAGAGAATGTCCCCCACAATCTCCCGGAGAAAACTAGCCCAGCTCGACTGAAAAACAGCCAGTGATGGAGAACCCACCGCGCCCGGGTGAACTTCTCCCAAGGGCTCATGCCACTCACTGATAATGATTGATGCCTTACGTCCCGTCTGAACGTGTCCAGATGCAACTTTCAGCCGGTTGGATCGGGCTCAGCGGTCACTATTCAATCGTTGTTCCCCACGTCGGTATGTACAGGTGGGATCCAGTCACCTCTTCGCCGTCTCTTTGTTCAGCGTCTCTCATGCTCAGGCCGGTTTCTAACCCTTTAATCATCCTCATGGCTCTTCTCTGACCCCTCCCCGACTGATCAACATCCGTCTTGAAAGGTGGCCACCGGAAACGGAGGCAGGATCCCAGCAGCGGTCGCACCAGGGCCAAAGCCAGAGGTCAAATCTCCTCTCTGCTCCGACTCGCAATTCCCCCAGTTATACCTCCCAGGATGGCATTAGCTCTGTGATCTCCCGTTCGGCTGATTGTCCCCCATGACCCTCAAATCTTTTCCAGCATCCCTGGGCCGAGACCTGCCTGCTGGAAACACCCATGTGACAACGATTCCTGTCGACAGTCACATTTTGAGATCTATCGGTTAGCCAGTTTTTAAACCCATTGAACGGGGTGTGTGTGTGTGGGGGGTGTTCATTTCATATCCTTCTAGGTTTTTTTAATCACGGGACCAAGTCAAAGGCCTCACAGACGTCTAAGTCTCGGACATCAGCGCCGTCCCCTGGCGCAACGGGACTTGGAATCTCATCTCCAGACGATTCCAAGTTAGTGTGACAGGGAACCAGCCTGGAGCCAACCGTCGGTTCCCCACGGCTCCAACCGTCTGAGCCAACCCCACGCCAGCCCCCCAGGCTTGGGGAACCAGGACCCAGCCCCCAGCTGTGGACACTGGATCATCGGAGACGTCACCCCCTGCCCCCGCTTGGTCACATTGTTAGGCTCGTGCTGCCAGTAGTGGGGGGAGGGCTGGGAGTCAGGACTCCTGGGTTCTCTCCCCAGCTCTGTCACTGACCTGCTGTGAGACCTAAGCAAACCCACTTCTGCTCTTTGTGCCTCTTTTCCCCGCACCACCCAATGTCGAATTGGATTGTCAGTGCTTTGAAGGAGGGATTGTCTCTCTCTGTGTGTCTGGGCAGCACCCGGCGCGACAGGGCCCTGATCTCAGTCGGGGTCTGTGCAGTGCCCGGCGCGATGGGGCCCTGATCTCAGTTTCTATCACTCACTGAAGGGATGGATGGGGTATTTAGATGGCTAGATGGATGGATGGATGGAGGGCTGGGTGTGTGAGTGTGTGGATGGATGGAGTATTTAGATGGATGGATGAATGGATGTAATATTTAGATGGCTAGATGGCTGGCTGGTTGGATGGATGGAGTATTTAGATGGATGGATGGATGGATGTAATATTTAGATGGCTAGATGGCGGAATGGATGGAGGAATGGATGGATGGAGGGATGGATGTAGTATTTAGATGGCTGGCTGGCTGGAGTATTTAGATGGATGGAGGGATGGAGGGATGGCTGGAGGGATGGAGGGATGGATGGAGTATTTAGATGGATGGAGGGATGGCTGGCTGGTTGGCTGGCTGGAGGGATGGAGTATTTAGATGGATGGAGGGATGGAGGGATGGCTGGAGGGATGGAGGGATGGATGGAGTATTTAGATGGATGGAAGGATGGCTGGCTGGCTGGCTGGCTGGAGGGATGGAGTATTTAGATGGATGGATAGAGGGATGGTCGGAGTATTTAGATGGATGGAGGGATGGATGGCTGGATGGCTGGATGGAGGGATGGAGTATTTAGATGTATGTATGTATGGATGGAGGGATGGATGGAGTATTTAGATGGATGGAGGGATGGAGAAATGGGTGGCTGGCTGGCTGGCTGGAGTATTTAGATGTATGTATGTATGTATGTATGTATGGATGGATGGATGGATGGATGGATGGATGGATGTAGTATTTAGATGCCTAGATGGCTGGCTGGCTGGCTGGATGTAGTATTTAGATGGATGGAGGGATGGAGAGATGGATGGTTTGTTTGTAGATTAGGGGAGGAATGGGGGGAATGGATTCCTAAATTCCTAGATTCCACGACCAGAGGGGACCGTTGTGCGCACCTAGTCTGCCACCTGTACAGCCCAGGCCAGAGCCCGTCCCCACCGTAATTCCCAGGGCAGAGCTTTGAGAAAAACCTCCCCTCTTGATTTCCAAATGGCCAGTGATGGCGAAGCCGCCGGGGAAAGTTACCCTCAATGTTCACAATTCATGATTTATTTCCATTCTCCGCTTGTCCAGCTTCCCCTTCCAGCCACAGGACGGGGTTCCACATTCCTCGGCCGGACTGCCTGGCCCATTCGTAAATATTTGCTCCCCACGTTGGTACTTCTAGCCTGGGAGCAAGTCACCCCTTCACCTTCTCTGCTGCACTAACTAGACCGAACTGCTGGCGTTTCTCACTCGAAGGCAGGTTTACTAATCTCGTCAGCATTTCTGGGTTCTGCTCTGAGCCCTCTCCAATTTATCAAGGTCCTTCTGGAACTGTGGGCATCAGAACCGGAATCAGGATCCCAGCAGCGGTCGCACCAGGGCCAAATCGAGAGGTCAAATCACTTCTCGGCACCTACTCAAAATTCTCCTGTTTACATAGGCACCGGGTTCTTCCGGGACCGGGGGTGCTCAACCCTCCGCTCCAACCCAGGCCCTGCCCTCACCCCATCCCTTCCCTCAAGCCCCCACCCCTGCCCCACGTCTTCTCACCCAGTTCCACCCCCCTTCCCCCAGTGTGCCCCACCCCCACTCCTCCCACTGCCTCCCAGAGCCTCCTGCACGCTGCAAAACAGCTGATTGCAGCAGGCGGTAGGCGCTGGGAGGGAGGGAAGGGGAGGCGCTGATCTGGTGCAGGGCATCAGGCGGGCGGGAGGTGCTGGGGGGGAGGGGGAATTGGCTGCCAGTGGGAGCTTGTGCGTTCAGCTGATTATCCCCCCCACACCCTCCCAATTCTCTTTCTGAGTTGCTGCTTCCCAGGAGAGAGACGGCCGACATTGTTCCATTTACATGTCGCCATATTCAAACACCTCTTCTTTGCATGCACCCAGTTTACCAAGTGATCTAGGTAGCTCTGTATCACTGACCCATCCTCCTTCTCATTACATTGTGTCATCTTCAAACTTCATCCAGGAGGATTTTGCTTTCCTCCAGCTCACTGATCAAGATGTTAACTCGCGTCGGGACAAGCCACAGTCCCTGCAGGCTCCCCTGGAAAGCCACTCGCCCGATGAGGAGTCTCCGTTGACAGATACATCTACCAGTTAGCCAGTTACAAGCCATTTAATGGAGGCCGAGCAAGTTAATTTTATATCCTTCTAGTTTTTTAATCTAAACGTCATGCGGTACCAGGTCAAACACCTTACAGAGCTCTACATCGATGCTATCACACTATTACCTTTAGCAACCAAACTTGTAATCTCATCACAAAAGAGACTGCGTTAGTCTGCCAAGCTCTATTATTCAGAAGCCCATGTTGACTGGCATTAGTTACATCACCCTCCTTTAATTCTTTATTAATCGAGTCCGGTATCGGTTGCTCAACTATCCTGCCCTGGATCAATGTCCAACTTACAGACCTACAATTACCCGGGTCACCCCATTTGCCTTTTTTACAGATTGGCACAATGCTGGCTTTCTTCCAGTCCCCTGGAATTTCCCGAACATGCCAAGACTTATTAAAAATCAGCATGAACGGCCCAGGGAACGCCTCAGCTCTTTTAAAACTCTGGGATGGAAGTTATCTGGACCTGCTGATTTAGAAATGTCTACATTTAGTGGATGGCTGGATGGGACGATTAGTGGATGGATGGATGGATGGATGGATGGATGGATGGATGGATGGATGGGCAGTGTGAAGAATGGATGGATGGGTGGATGGATGGATAGATGGGCAGTGTGAAGAATGGATGGATGGGTGGATGGATGGATAGATGGGTAGTGTGAAGGGTGGATGGATGGATGGATGGATGGATGCGTAGTGTGAAGAGTGGATGGGTGAATAGATGGATGGACGGATGGGTAGTGTGAAGAATGGATGGGTGAATAGATGGATGGACAGATAGTTAGTGTGAACAATGGATGGGTGAATAGATAGATTGATGGACGGACAGGGTGATCCATGAATGGGTGGATGGATGGATGGATGGATGGATGGACAGGTGGGTAGCGTGAAGAGTGGATGGGTGAATAGATAGATTGATGGATGGACAGGGTGATCCATGGATGGGTGGATGGATGGATGGATGGACAGATGGGTAGTGTGAAGAGTGGATGAATGGGTGGATGGATGGACAGATGGGTAGTGTGAAGAGTGGATGGGTGAATAGATGGATGGACAGATTGGTAGTGTGAAGAGTGGATGGGTGAATAGATAGATTGATGGACGGACAGGGTGATCCATGGCTGGATGGCTGGATGGGGTGATTAGTGGACAGATGGATGGAGGGATGGAGGGATTTGTTTATAGATTAGTGGATGGATGGATGGATGAACAGATGGGTGGCTGGCTAGACAAATGGATGGATCTCCTTTCATCCATCACCCAAACTCTCAGCCGTATCCCCATCTTTTTCCCCACTCAGGCCCATGGACAGCACCAACGGCAGCGTCCACCCTCACTTCCTCCTGCTGGGGCTTTCCAGCCACCCCGGCCAGGAGCACCTGCTCTTCTCCCTCTTCCTCTGCATGTACCTCCTCAACCTACTGGGCAACCTACTGATCCTGCTGCTGACCCGCTCCGACCCCCGCCTGCGCGGCTCCCCCATGTATTTCTTCCTCAGCCACCTCTCGCTGGTGGACGTCTGCTTCACCTCCACCACCATACCCAAGATGCTAGCCAACCTGCGTGCCCGGCGCCAGGGCATCCCGTACCCCGGGTGCCTGGTGCAGATGTACTTCTTTGTGGCCTTCGCCATCACCGAGAACTTTCTGCTGGGTGTCATGGCTTTGGACCGCTACCTGGCCATCTGCCGGCCCTTGCGCTACGCCATCCTTATGAGCCCTCTGCGGCGCCAGGCGCTGGTGGGCTCTTCCTGGATGCTGGCCCATATCCACTCCCTGCTGCACACCCTGCTGATGTCCCGGCTCTCCTTCTGCGGCCGCACCCGCCTCCCGCATTTCTTCTGCGACTTCCAGCCCTTGCTGGCCTTGGCCTGCTCCCAGAAGCGGCTCAACGAGCTACTCAGCTTCTTGGAGGGGGGCATCCTCATCATCGGGCCCTTCCTCCTCATCGTCCTCTCCTACGCCTGCATCCTCTGGGCCGTGCTCCGGGTGCCCGAGAGGCGCGGCAAGGCCTTCCAGACCTGCGGTGCCCACCTGGCCGTGGTAGGGCTCTTCTATGGCACGGCCATCAGCGTCTACTTCCGGCCCCTCTCCAGCTACTCCGGGGACAGGGACAAGCTGGCCACAGTCATGTACACCGTGGTCACCCCCACGCTCAACCCCTTCATCTACAGTCTGCGCAACCAGGACATAAAGGCCGCCCTGCGCCAGGGCCTAGACAGGCTAAGGGGGGCATGGTGGGGCTGGGGTCAGGAGAGGTAGGGCCAAACGGCAAGGGGGGAGGGCTAGGGCTGGGATGGGGAGGAGGGTCTCTGCAGGGTTGAGGGACGTGTCCCTGTGGGGAATGAGGGGGCGTGTCCCTAAGGGGCATATCCCTTGAGGGAGTGTGTCCCTGTGGGTAGTGGCGTGTCTCTTGAGAGGCCATGTCCCCAATTCAATTCCGGGAGCTCGCCGCGTCACGGTTCGCCGTGAGTGTGTCGATCCATTTTCGTTTCAACTTTGGCACGACGTCAAATCTCTCTGCCTCTTTCTTGCCACTCCCCGAAGTCGGGGCCGGCGCCGTTACAGCCTGCGGCCAAAACTCCTGATCGTAAACTATCGCACGGGTTGGTTTCTCTGAGGTCCACTGATCTCCGGTCTGTGGACCAAGTCTTTGGTCGCCCCCTCGGTTGTCATTACAAGAGCTGTCCTACCGACAGAAATCTCCGGTCTCTGCTGGAGTATAGTACATTAAATTTAATATATATTGTGGATACATGGATGTTACACTCAGACCTGTCCAGTGGCCTTCAATGACCACTGAGGTGGTGCTACATCCTACCCAACTTACTCAGGCATTACTCAATCCTTCCTCAGAGGTCGTTGAGAATTCACTCCAGGTTTACTCTGTGCTTACTCAGAGGTCGTTGAGAATTCACTCCAGGTTTACTCTGTGCTTACTCAGAGGTCATTGAGAATTCACTCCAGGTTTACTCTGTGCTTACTCAGTGGTCACTGAGAATTCACTCCAGGTTTACTCTGTGCTTACTCAGAGGTCGTTGAGAATTCACTCCAGGTTTACTCTGTGCTTACTCAGTGGTCGTTGAGAATTCACTCCAGGTTTACTCTATGCTTACTCAGAGGTCATTGAGAATTCACTCCAGGTTTACTCTGTGCTTACTCAGTGGTCACTGAGAATTCACTCCAGGGTTTACTCTGTGCTTACTCAGAGTTTCACCGGCCTTCACTCAACTTGTTCTGACTTTACTCGTCCCTTACTCAGAGGTTTTTCTCTCTCCTTACTCAGCTGTTACTCTGTTTTTCCTCAACCCTTTCTGAGAGTTTAATCTGGCCCTAGTCAGGGCTTGTCTATGCAGTAAATGCTTTGCTGGCACCACTAGCGTCACCCCAATAGGTTTTTCTGCCAATATATGCCACCACCGCCCAAGCAACATTAGCTACGTTGACAGGAACACTGGTGGGGGACTCTCTCCTGGGAAGCTGGGACCCTGAAAATGATTCGGGAGGGGGGGACAATCAGCCAAACGGGAGCTCCCAATGTGACACTGGGGCTGAAGGAGCTAATGCCATCCTGGGATGTGAAAATAGGGGAATCTCGAGTCGGAGCAGAGGGGCAATTTGGCCTCTGGATATGGCCCTGGTGCAGCTGGTGCTGGGATCTTGCATCCAGTTCTGGTGGCCACAGTTCAGGAAGGTGGTTGATCAGTCGGGGGAGGGTCAGAGAAGAGCCACGAGAATGATTAACGTGTTAGAAACCCTGCCCCAGAGCGAGAGACTCCAGGAGCTCGGTCTATTTAGCTGAACAAAGAGAAGGTGATGGGGTGACTGGATCCCCATCTGTGTCTGGATCCCCGATGTGGGGGACAAATATTTGATAACGGGCTCTTCGCTCCAGCAGGGGAAGGTCTAACCCGATCCAATGGCTAGAAGTTGAAGCTAGACGAATTCAGACTGGAAATAAGACGTAAATTTTTAACAGGAAGGGAAATGAACCATCGGGACAATTTCCCAATGGGTGTGGATGATTCTCCATCACGGGCCATTTTTTCAATCCGGATGGGCTGTTTCTCTAGCAGATCTGCTCTAGGAATTATTTTGGGGGAAGTTCTCTGCTCTGTGTTACACTGTAGGTCAGAAGATGATCACAAAAGTCTCTTCTGGCCTTGAAATCTCTGGAGCTACACTGGTGTTCGGCCGGCAGAACGATGCTGCAAAACGTGGTAGGTTAGACATGGGTTTACTTCAGCTGTGTCTACACTAGAAGTGCTGCAGCTACACCTCTGTAGCATAGACGCTCTACCTTTCCAAACCTACCTCTCCAAGAGGCAGTAGCTAGGTCGAAGGAATTTCTTCCGTTGACTTCGTGGTGTGTTAACTACCTCTCTCAGGGTATGAATTTTTCATACCCTCAAGTGACGTAGCTAGGTTGATCTAAGTTTTAGGTGTAGACCAGGCCTTAGTTGTCACTCTGATTCTAAACCATCCATCCTCAGAGCTTACTCAATCCTTCCTTTGATTTTACTCGAACCACGTTAAGGGTTTATTTGGTCCTTACTCTTAGGCCTGGTCTACACTTGAAAACTAGATTGACCTAGGGCTGTCGCTCAGGGGCATGAAAATTTCACACCCCGTAGTTAAGCCAACCTAAGCCCAGGTGTAGACGCGGCTAGGTTGACGGAACAATACTTTCGTCAACCCAGCTACCGCCTGGACTAACTACATCAGCAGAAAAACCTCTTCTGTCACTACGAAGCATCTACACTGTGGAGCGATGGCAGCACATCTGCAGCACCAGTAGTGTAGACATGGCCTTACTCAAGGTTTACACAGGATTTAGTCAGGCCATATGACGGGTATGGCTACTCTAGAAAGCTGTAGAGTAGACACTTACTACTGCATCAGAAGAGGTTCTTCTGTTGCTGTAGTAAATCCACCTCTCCAAGAGGTGATAGCTACGTTGACGGAAAAATTCTTACATCAACTTAGCAGTGTCTACACTGGGGCTTAGATAGGCTTAACTACGACACACAAGTCTGAATTTTTTCAGTCCTGAGCAATGTAGTTAGGGTGACCTAACTTTGTAGTCTACAACAGGCCATGAGAGTTTTTTCAGCCCTTACCCTGAATTTACTCGGTCCACATGCAGGGTTTACTCAGCCCTTACTCTGAATGTTCTCAGTCCACACCCAGGGTTTACTCAGCCCTTACTCTGAATTTTCTCGGTCCACACCCAGGGTTTACTCAGCCCTTACTCTGAATTTTCTTGGTCCACACCCAGGCTTTACTCAGCCCTTACCCTGAATTTTCTCGGTCCACACCCAGGGTTTACTCAGTCCTTACTCTGAATTTACTCGGTCCACACCCAGGGTTTACTCAGCCCTTACTCTGAATTTACTCTGACCATACCCAGTGCCTGGGTAGTAGGGATTATGTGCGGGGGGGGGGAAGCAGATCACCCCTCCGCTGCTACTGCGAGGTTCCCACACTTCCTCTGCAGCATCAGGTGCCAGGCTCTGGTGGAGCCGGGACACCAGGTTAGATGGGCTGGAGGGCTGAGCCAGTCTAGCAAGTCCTGTGCTCACGGAGTGGCCTGGCTTCTCCGAAATGCCCAGGGCCGCTCTCACATTAAGCAGAGCTGTTGGGTGTTCGGCCCACTTGAAAATCAGGCTGCGAATTGACCCGCTCAACGCCGAGAAGGAGTGCCCCCAGAATCATGGGGCCTCTATGCCCGGCTCTGCCTCCGCCCTGCGGGGTGAGCCCAGGCAAGTCATGTCCCTGGTCTGGGCTTCGGTTCCTCTCCCACCCTTTGTCTATTTAGAGTGTGAGAGCTTGTCTCGCTGTGTATCTGGGCAGCGCTCGGCGCGACAGTGCCCTGATCTCGGTCAGGGTCTGGGCAGTGCCTGGTGCGACGGGGCCCTGATCTCGGTTAGGGTCTGGACAGCGCCCGGCACGACGGGGCCCTGATCTCGGTTAGGGTCTGGACAGCGCCCGGCGCGACGGGGCCCTGATCTCGGTCAGGGTCTGGGCAGTGCTCGGCGCGACGGGGCCCTGATCTCGGTTAGGGTCTGGACAGCGCTCGGTGCGATGGGGCCCTGATCTTGGTTGGGGGTCTGGGCAGCGCTCGGCGCGACGGGGCCCTGATCTCGGTTAGGGTCTGGACAGCGCTCGGTGCGATTGGGCCCTGATCTCGGTCAGGGTCTGGGCAGTGCTCGGCGCGACGGGGCCCTGATCTCGGTTAGGGTCTGGACAGCGCTCGGTGCGATGGGGCCCTGATCTCGGTTGGGGGTCTGGGCAGCGCCCGGCGCGATGGGGCCCTGATCTTGGTTGGGGGTCTGGGCAGCGCCCGGCGCGATGGGGCCCTGATCTCGGTCGGGGTCTGGGCAGCTGTTGGCAGAAGGGTTTAGGAAGCTGCAAAGAATCTCTCAGTTTGTGGCCTGGGGGCGCGGGGGAGTGGGCATCTCTCTCCTGGGCGCGCCCCTCTGCCAGCGACAGCCAAGCAAGGAAAAGCTGTATCTGCGTGAGCGCTCTGTCTCGGTGAGACCCCCCAAACCAGCCCCGTTCCATGGGCTCCGCATTGCGGCTCATCACACGACTTCGACTTCACGCAGCCCCCAGCGCCATCCCCAGACCAGCCAGTGATTTAACACGCTGGCTTCTGAGCACCACGGATATGGCTGGGAGCCGGGACTCCTGGGTTCTCTCCCCGGCTCGGGGAGGGGAGTGGGGGCTGGTGGTTAAAGCAGGGGGGCTGGGAGCCAGGACTCCTGGGTTCTCTCCTGGCTCTGGGAGGGGAGTGGGGGCTGGTGGGTAGAGCAAGGGGGGGCTGGGAGCCAGGACTCCTGGGTTCTCTCCCCGGCTCTGGGAGGGGAGTGGGGGCTGGTGGTTAGAGCAGGGGGGCTGGGAGCCAGGACTCCTGGGTTTTCTCCCCGGCTCTGGGAGGGGAGTGGGGTCTAGGGGTTAGAGCGGGGCGGGGGGGGAGGCTGGGAGCCAGGACTCCTGGGCTCTCTCCCCGGTTCTGGGAGGGGAGTGGGGACCAGTAGGGGTAGGTTTAGGGTGACTGGCTGGCTCGGGGGGTGGGGAACAGGACCTGGTGCCTTTCTGCTGTGGGGGGGGGCAGTTCTAAGCCACCCCAGGAGGGCAGAGCCCGGCTGGCTCACGCTGCTCTCTCTAGTTGTGGGGAGCTGGCTGGGTTACCCCACAGGGGACACGGGCACACGCCCGGCCCTTTCTAACCGGCCAGGCTAGGAGCGAGGCCCTGTCCACACCAGAGTGTCGCCCGAGATGAGCTGAAAATGGTTTGTAACTCAAGCGCCGTCAAGGGCTTCAGAGCTTGAGTCATGGCCCCTGGCGGTTCAGGCTGAACAGGGCCCTCACCTGCGGGCCAAGGCCGGACGTCCCCCTCCCTTGAATCGAACCTCCTGTGGCCAAGGCCTGGGGGGAAGTGGAAAAAGCCTTTTGCTTCTCTGCAGCCCAGGGCTGGCATGTCAGCCCCCCACTCTAACCACTAGCCCCCACCCCCCAGCCTGAGCTGGGGAGAGAACCCAAGAGTCCTGGCTCCCAGCCCCCCCTGCTCTAACCCACCAGCCCCCACTCCCCTCCCAGAGCCGGGGAGAGAACCCAGGAGTCCGGGCTCCCAGCCCCCCTGCTCTGACCACCAGACCCCACTTCCCTCGCAGAGCCGGGGAGAGAACCCAGGAGTCCGGGCTCCCAGCCCCCCCTGCTCTAACCCACCAGCCTCCACTCCCCTCCCAGAGCCGGGGGGTGGCCTGGCACACTGAGAGTTCGGGGGGCAGGTTTGGGGGCTCAGTCAGGGTGTGGTTTGGGGGGGGGGGCTGAGGACAGAGGACGAGATCTCTGGGCGAAAGGTCTCTGAGCCCCACCCCGCCCAGCCATGAGGCTGCCCCCCCCCAGCTGCGCATATCAAAGGGCAGGAGATGGGCCATTGGGCAGGGCCGGGCCCCTGGCTCCAGGCGGCTATTGGCATGCAAAGCTGCCGGCCAGCGGGAGCCAGTCAGCCAGGGCGGGACCCCCAGGCCTGCCCCCCCCTCCCCTCCCCTCCCCTCCCCCCTCCTGTGCCTTCTCCCCTCTCTCAGCTCCTGCCCCCCCGAAACTCTGCTCCCCCAAACAATCTCTCCCCAGTCCCCCCAACCTGAGCTCTCAGCCCCCCTACATAGCCCCCATCAGCTCCTGTGCCCCCAACAGTACCCCCATCCCAGCCCCCCTCCAATTCAGCCCCTGCCCCCCGAATTCAGATCCCACCCTCCCCTAACGTCTTCACCCCTCACTCAGCCCCTGGCTCCATCCCCCCTGAAACTCTGCTCCCCCAAACAATCTTCTCTCCCCAGTCCCCCTAAACTGGGATCCCATCCCCCCATCCCAGCCCCCCTCAGCTCCCATCACCCCCAAATAACCCCCATCCCAGCCCCCTCAAATTCAGCCCCGTTGCCCCATCCCAGCCCCCCTCAAATTCAGCTCATGTCCCCCCAACTCAGCTCCCACCCCCATGCTGGACCCCCAAACTCAAGCCCCAGCCCCCCCAAACTTGTCCCCCCAGACTCAGAATGAGCCCCCTGCCCTCATTTTAAGCTGTTTCTGAGAAACCCCCATTTCACCTTCACCCCAAACTTACACTCGAGGCCCCCAATCGTCCCCCCCCCGAAATCTCCACATTCACTTGGAACTCCAAACGGGGCCTCTGTTTTTCTGGTGCTCAGACTGAACCCCCAGACCTTCGCCCCACAGAGAGACACCCCCTTTACCCAGCTCCCCCCACATTCACCCCAACGGAGCCTCTGAAACCGCCACCCCCAAACGTAAACTGCTGTAACCCACAGGACCCCACTCCCCTCCCAGAGCCGGGGAGAGAACCCAGGAGTCCTGGCTCCCAGCCCCCCTGCTCTAACCACCAGCCCCCACTCCCCTCCCAGAGCCGCGGAGAGAACCCAGGAGTCCTGGCTCCCAGCCCCCCCCCCCCAACAAATGGGTTTGTAGCTGTCTTTAGAGTCTCTCTAGGGCAGATTTCCCCTTCCCCGCTGGGCCCTGCCCACCCCCCTCGGGCCCCACTGATATGCAGGAATCTGGGCCCAGGGCTGAGCCGGATTAGTTTGCAAATGAGCTGGTGGGGGCGGGGGGGAGAAAGGCAAATAGAGACAAAGGCCGAGGGAGAACAATAGAGATCGGCCCCCCACCCCCTCACCGGAGCCACTCCGCCCCAGCCTGTCTGCCCCCCGCCCGTCACAGAGCCACCCCCATGACACCCCATCTGCCCCGTCACAGAGCCACCCCCATGACACCCCATCTGCCCCGTCACAGAGATCCCCCATCACAGCCCCTCTGCCCCCGTCACAGAGATCCCCCATCACAGCCGCTCTGCCCCCGTCACAGAGCCACCCCCATGACACCCCATCTGCCCCCATCACAGAGATCCCCCATCACAGCCCATCTGCCCCGTCACAGAGATCCCCCATCACAGCCCCTCTGCCCCGTCACAGAGCCACCCCCATGACACCCCATCTGCCCCCATCACAGAGATCCCCCATCACAGCCCCTCTGCCCCATCACAGAGATCCCCCATCACAGCCCCTCTGCCCCGTCACAGAGCCACCCCCATGACACCCCATCTGCCCCCATCACAGAGCCACCCCCATGACACCCCATCTTCCCCCTGTCACAGAGCTACTCCCATGACACCCCATCTACCCCCCGTCACAGAGATCCCCCATCACAGCCCATCTGCCCCCATCACAGAGATCCCCCATGACACCCCATCTGCCCCCATCACAGAGCCACCCCCATGACACCCCATCTGCCCCCTGTCACAGAGCTACTCCCATGACACCCCATCTACCCCCCATAACAGAGATCCCCCATCACAGCCCATCTGCCCCCATCACAGAGATCCCCCATGACACCCCATCTGCCCCGTCACAGAGATCCCCCATCACAGCCCCTCTGCCCCATCACAGAGATCCCCCATCACAGCCCCTCTGCCCCCGTCACAGAGATCCCCCATCACAGCCCATCTGCCCCGTCACAGAGATCCCCCATCACAGCCCATCTGCCCTGTCACAGAGCCAGCCCCATGACACCCCATCTGCCCCGTAACAGAGCCAGCCCCATGACACCCCATCTACCCCCCGTCACAGAGCTACTCCCATGACACCCCCTTTGCCCCCGTCACAGAGCTACTCCCATGACACCCCCTCTGTCCCCATCACAGAGCCACCCCCATGACACCCCATCTGCCCCCATCACAGAGATCCCCCATCACAGCCCCTCTGCCCCATCACAGAGATCCCCCATCACAGCCCCTCTGCCCCATCACAGAGATCCCCCATCACAGCCCATCTGCCCTGTCACAGAGCCACCCCCATGACACCCCATCTGCCCCCATCACAGAGATCCCCCATCACAGCCCATCTGCCCCGTCACAGAGATCCCCCATCACAGCCCATCTGCCCTGTCACAGAGCCACCCCCATGACACCCCATCTGTCCCCATCACAGAGCCACCCCCATGACACCCCATCTGCCCCCATCACAGAGCCACCCCCATGACACCCCATCTGCCCCCATCACAGAGATCCCCCATCACAGCCCCTCTGCCCCCGTCACAGAGATCCCCCATCACAGCCCATCTGCCCTGTCACAGAGCCACCCCCATGACACCCCATTTGCCCCCATCACAGAGATCCCCCATCACAGCCCATCTGCCCCCATCACAGAGATCCCCCACCCCAGCCTGTCAGTCCCCCATGACATCTCTGGAGCTGGTCCTGATCACAGCCTGTCTGCCCCCCACCCATCACTGGAGCTGGCTCCCACCACTGCCCATCTGCCCCCGCCCATCACTGGAGCTGCCCCCCACCCACTCAGCCCCCCAGCCCAGCACTGGGGCCAAGGCAGGGAGCCGGGGCTGATGGGGGATTTGTTGGCCCGTAGCTGGGGTTAGCATGAGCCAGGTGCATTCTGGTCGCTATCCCAGAGTTTGGGGGGATCTGGGGGTGGGGGAGCGGTGAGGGACACAGCAGAGAAAGGGCACGCAGGGATTCGGGGAGCTGAGGGGGGGTGACAGCCCAAGGCCCTTCTCCTTCGGGAGGGAAGTGGGGGCTAGTGGTTGTGGGGGGAGCCAGGACTCCTGGGTTCTCTCCCTTGCTCCAGGAGGGAAGTGAGGTCTAGCAGTTGAGGGGGAGGGGGATCTAGTGGTTAAAGGGGGGCTGGGAGCCAGGACTCCTGGGTTCTCTCTTAACTCTGGGAGAGGGGTGGGGTCTGGTGTTTAGAGCAGGGGGGCTGGGAGCCAGGACTCCTGGGTTCTCTCTTGACTCTGGGAGAGGGGTGGGGTCTGGTGTTTAGAGCAGGGGGGCTGGGAGCCAGGACTCCTGGGTTCTCTCCCTGGCCATGTGGCCTTCACGTATCTCCCCCTCTTGCTGAGCCTGGTTGAATTTTTCTAGGGCAGTCCCCGGGAGCTCCCTTTGGGGGCCTGTTGGCTCCCCAGCTGGGCCAGGGAAGGCTGCTTGGGACTAGCAGGTTTTCCCCCCAGGAGGACCCCCCCCCAGCTGATTGAATCAGAGAGCGGGTGATTCACTCTCTCCAGGGGGAACATTCAGCCCAGACCTTGGTCAACAACTTAATGAACGACTCCTAGAGAGCTTGGGCTGGACCCCCAGGGGTCAATCAGTGTGTGGGGGGGAGGGCCAGATCCCCAACTAAGATCAATGGGCCCCATAGCTCTACTGGGGTCAATGGGGCTGATCCCTGGGTGTGTGGGGGGATCCCCTCCCCGGGAGAAGGGCTGGGGGGTCTGTGAGTTGGCGGATTCCCTGCCCGGGAGAAGGGCTGGGGGGGTCTGAGTTGGGGGATCCCCTCCCAAGGAAAAGGGCTGGGGGGTCTGTGAGTAGGGGGATCCCCTCCCAAGGAGAAGGGCTGGGGGGTCTGTGAGTTGGCGGATTCACTGCCCGGGAGAAGGGCTGGGGGGTCTGTGAGTTGGGGGATCCCCTCCCAAGGAGAAGGGCTGGGGGGGTCTGTGAGTTGGGGGATCCCCTCCCAAGGAGAAGGGCTGGGGGGGTCTGTGAGTTGGGGGATCCCCTCCCAAGGAGAAGGGCTGGGGGGTCTGTGAGTTGGCGGATTCACTGCCTGGGAGAAGGGCTGGGGGGGTCTGTGAGCTGGGGGATCCCCTCCCCAGGAGAAGGGCTGGAGGGGTCTGTGAGTTGGGGGATCCCCTCCCAAGGAGAAGGGCTGGGGGGGTCTGTGAGTTGGGGGATCCCCTCCCAAGGAGAAGGGCTGGGGGGGTCTGTGAGTTGGGGGATCCCCTCCCCAGGAGAAGGGCTGGGGGGGGGTCTGTGAGTTGGCGGATCCCCTCCCAAGGAGAAGGGCTGGGGGGGTCTGTGAGTTGGGGGATCCCCTCCCAAGGAGAAGGGCTGGGGGGTCTGTGAGTTGGCGGATTCACTGCCTGGGAGAAGGGCTGGGGGGGTCTGTGAGCTGGGAGATCCCCTCCCCAGGAGAAGGGCTGGAGGGGTCTGTGAGTTGGGGGATCCCCTCCCAAGGAGAAGGGCTGGGGGGTCTGTGAGTTGGCGGATTCACTGCCTGGGAGAAGGGCTGGGGGGGTCTGTGAGTTGGGGGATCCCCTCCCAAGGAGAAGGGCTGGGGGGGTCTGTGAGCTGGGGGATCCCCTCCCAAGGAGAAGGGCTGGGGGGGTCTGTGAGTTGGGGGATCCCCTCCCCAGGAGAAGGGCTGGGGGGGGGTCTGTGAGTTGGCGGATCCCCTCCCAAGGAGAAGGGCTGGGGGGTCTGTGAGTTGGCGGATTCACTGCCTGGGAGAAGGGCTGGGGGGGTCTGTGAGCTGGGGGATCCCCTCCCCAGGAGAAGGGCTGGGGGGGGGTCTGTGAGCTGGGGGATTGGGGAGGGCTGGGAGCAGGTGTTGAAGGGGGTTCATTGCCAGGGGCTGGGGAGATTCCCTGGAGCAGCTTCTGGGGTTCATGGCTAAGCCCCCCTCCCATTCAGTTGCAGGACCCCACCCGGGCAAAAAGTGGTGCACTTCCCCGCTTGGTGGAAATCCAAATAGCCCCCATCTTGCCCGCCCCCCCAGGTCCAAAAAGGGGAGATGCCCATCAGGGCCCAGCCCCAGAGCCGCTTCCCCCCCCCCCCCCACCCTGCATACACCCCTCTCTGGGCAATTCCACCTGGAGGGAGTTGGGGGGGTGGACTGGGGGAGTTCATTTGACCCAGGGGGTGTCATGCTGGGACTGAAGATTTCCCCACGCTGCGAAAGGGCCTGAAGCATTTTGTACCCACTGAACCAGGACGCCTCGCCCGGCGCTGAGATGCAGCCAGCTCTGGGGCGGGGCAGGTGGGGAACAGCCGCACATAACCCCACATGAGCATGGCTCGAGATGGGGCCGCCTCTGGGGCAGAGCAGCTGGACTCACTCGAGGGAGGATTTGGCCAGGACGCCAGGGTTCCCCCTCCCCACCCCTGGGGGTAGGAGCCATGGGGTGCTAGTCTTGTTTCCAGGTGGGGAGAGGCTCCTGCTGGCCCTGTCATGCCCAGGTCTGGGCCAACTTTGGGGGGCTGGGCAGGGCGGTCTCCCCCAGAGCCACCGTCCAGAGGCCTGATAGCAGGGTAGATGGGCCCCTGGGTCTGATCTGGAGGGGGGCAAGGTGGATACATGGCTCTGATCTGAGCACCCCGACTCTCCCCCGCCCCCATTCAGGACTTCAGCCCTCTGGCCCCAGCCGCCTGCTCCCCCATGGACCCCACCCCCACCCCTCTGGCCATGGGGCTGGGGGGAGGGGGTGTGGTATGCAGAGACCTCCCCCCCCCCCCCCCCACCGGCCACTCCAGGCCCATTGTCTCTGGCTGACGAGGGGCCAATGGCCCATCCAGCCCCCCACCCCGATCTGAATCACCCAGGGAGGGGCTGGGTGGGTCTTTGTTCTCCAAGAGTTGGGGGGCGAGGAGGGGGGGCCTTGAACTTGATTGGAGGAAAGGCTGGGAGTGGAGGGAGCCCGGGGGCCAATGGCACGAGGGGCCAGCCCTCGGGGGGCGACCTTTATAAGGTCTTGAGTAGCTGGGGGGCAGGACAGGACCCACGGATCGCAGGAGGGGGCAGGCCCAGCAGATGGCAGGTATGTTGGCGGGGGCGGGGTGACCTATGGGGTGGGGGGGGGTCTAGGGGCTGGGGTGGGGGTCCCAGGGAGACTCACCTTTCTGGGGGTG